>NC_047117.1:29283908-29537729 GCF_902500255.1 Thalassophryne amazonica
CTTCTAAGTCCCTGTTGGTAAATGATATAATAATTGATCAACATATTGATTTATTCTGCCTTACAGAAACCTGGTTACAGCAGGATGAATATGTTAGTTTAAATGAGTCAACACCCCCGAGTCACACTAACTGTCAGAATGCTCGTAGCACGGGCCGGGGCGGAGGATTAGCAGCAATCTTCCATTCCAGCTTATTAATTAATCAAAAACCCAGACAGAGCTTTAATTCATTTGAAAGCTTGACTCTTAGTCTTGTCCATCCAAATTGGAAGTCCCAAAAACCAGTTTTATTTGTTATTATCTATCGTCCACCTGGTCGTTACTGTGAGTTTCTCTGTGAATTTTCAGACCTTTTGTCTGACTTAGTGCTTAGCTCAGATAAGATAATTATAGTGGGCGATTTTAACATCCACACAGATGCTGAGAATGACAGCCTCAACACTGCATTTAATCTATTATTAGACTCTATTGGCTTTGCTCAAAAAGTAAATGAGTCCACCCACCACTTTAATCATATCTTAGATCTTGTTCTGACTTATGGTATGGAAACTGAAGACTTAACAGTATTCCCTGAAAACTCCCTTCTGTCTGATCATTTCTTAATAACATTTACATTTACTTTGATGGACTACCCAGCAGTAGGGAATAAGTTTCATTACACTAGAAGTCTTTCAGAAAGCGCTGTAACTAGGTTTAAGGATATGATTCCTTCTTTATGTTCTCTAATGCCATATACCAACACAGTGCACAGTAGCTACCTAAACTCTGTAAGTGAGATAGAGTATCTCGTCAATAGTTTTACATCCTCATTGAAGACAACTTTGGATGCTGTAGCTCCTCTAAAAAAGAGAGCTTTAAATCAGAAGTGCCTGACTCCGTGGTATAACTCACAAACTCGTAGCTTAAAGCAGATAACCCGTAAGTTGGAGAGGAAATGGCGTCTCACTAATTTAGAAGATCTTCACTTAGCCTGGAAAAAGAGTCTGTTGCTCTATAAAAAAGCCCTCCGTAAAGCTAGGACATCTTTCTACTCATCACTAATTGAAGAAAATAAGAACAACCCCAGGTTTCTTTTCAGCACTGTAGCCAGGCTGACAAAGAGTCAGAGCTCTATTGAGCTGAGTATTCCATTAACTTTAACTAGTAATGACTTCATGACTTTCTTTGCTAACAAAATTTTAACTATTAGAGAAAAAATTACTCATAACCATCCCAAAGACGTATCATTATCTTTGGCTGCTTTCAGTGATGCCTGTATTTGGTTAGACTCTTTCTCTCCGATTGTTCTGTCTGAGTTATTTTCATTAGTTACTTCATCCAAACCATCAACATGTTTATTAGACCCCATTCCTACCAGGCTGCTCAAGGAAGCCCTACCATTATTTAATGCTTCGATCTTAAATATGATCAATCTATCTTTGTTAGTTGGCTATGTACCACAGGCTTTTAAGGTGGCAGTAATTAAACCATTACTTAAAACGCCATCACTTGACCCAGCTATCTTAGCTAATTATAGGCCAATCTCCAACCTTCCTTTTCTCTCAAAAATTCTTGAAAGGGTAGTTGTAAAACAGCTAACTGATCATCTGCAGAGGAATGGTCTATTTGAAGACTAAAGTTATTTATGGAGTTCCACAAGGTTCTGTGCTAGGACCAATTTTATTCACTTTATACATGCTTCCCTTAGGCAGTATTATTAGACGGTATTGCTTAAATTTTCATTGTTACGCAGATGATACCCAGCTTTATCTATCCATGAAGCCAGAGGACACACACCAATTAGCTAAACTGCAGGATTGTCTTACAGACATAAAGACATGGATGACCTCTAATTTCCTGCTTTTAAACTCAGATAAAACTGAAGTTATTGTACTTGGCCCCACAAATCTTAGAAACATGGTGTCTAACCAGATCCTTTCTGTGGATGGCATTACCCTGACCTCTAGTAATGCTGTGAGAAATCTTGGAGTCATTTTTGATCAGGATATGTCATTCAAAGCGCATATTAAACAAATATGTAGGACTGCTTTTTTGCATTTACGCAATATCTCTAAAATCAGAAAGGTCTTGTCTCAGAGTGATGCTGAAAAACTAATTCATGCATTTATTTCCTCTAGGCTGGACTATTGTAATTCATTATTATCAGGTTGTCCTAAAAGTTCCCTAAAAAGCCTTCAGTTAATTCAAAATGCTGCAGCTAGAGTACTGACGGGGACTAGAAGGAGAGAGCATATCTCACCCATATTGGCCTCTCTTCATTGGCTTCCTGTTAATTCTAGAATAGAATTTAAAATTCTTCTTCTTACTTATAAGGTTTTGAATAATCAGGTCCCATCTTATCTTAGGGACCTCATAGTACCATATCACCCCAATAGAGCGCTTCGCTCTCAGACTGCAGGCTTACTTGTAGTTCCTAGGGTTTGTAAGAGTAGAATGGGAGGCAGAGCCTTCAGCTTTCAGGCTCCTCTCCTGTGGAACCAGCTCCCAATTCAGATCAGGGAGACAGACACCCTCTCTACTTTTAAGATTAGGCTTAAAACTTTCCTTTTTGCTAAAGCTTATAGTTAGGGCTGGATCAGGTGACCCTGAACCATCCCTTAGTTATGCTGCTATAGACGTAGACTGCTGGGGGGTTCCCATGATGCACTGTTTCTTTCTCTTTTTGCTCTGTATGCACCACTCTGCATTTAATCATTAGTGATCGATCTCTGCTCCCCTCCACAGCATGTCTTTTTCCTGGTTCTCTCCCTCAGCCCCAACCAGTCCCAGCAGAAGACTGCCCCTCCCTGAGCCTGGTTCTGCTGGAGGTTTCTTCCTGTTAAAAGGGAGTTTTTCCTTCCCACTGTAGCCGAGTGCTTGCTCACAGGGGGTCGTTTTGACCGTTGGGGTTTTACATAATTATTGTATGGCCTTGCCTTACAATATAAAGCGCCTTGGGGCAACTGTTTGTTGTGATTTGGCGCTATATAAAAAAATTGATTGATTGATTGATATATATATACACATATATATATATATACACACATATATATATATATATATATATGTATATATATAATGTGTGTGTATGTGTATATATATATATGTATATATATAATGTGTGTGTATGTGTATATATATATATATGTATATATATAATGTGTGTGTGTGTGTGTAATATGAGATTGCAAAGAGATCTCTTCTTACTTCTGATATCGTGTGTCATGAAGCACAAGTAAGTTATTGTTTGCCATTACTTGTAATGATGATAATTTCAGATGATCTTGTTGCTTTTCCAGAGCTCCACCCCTCAAGCACCAGTTGTCTCCCTGATGTTCTATGCAGCAGCAGATGGTCAAGGCTCACTGGAGGCTCACGTGGAGGAGAGAAACCGGCTTGCATCCATCACTGGTTTCTCAGAAGAGCTTGGCAACTTCAAGATCACATTTCGAAAGCCTGTTACTGGAGAATTATCTGGTGTTAAGTATGCCAGGTAAATATATAAATGCATAAGGATTGTAAGATAATTTGCAGTTTCAAACAAGCTTTTGTGTGGTAGTTAAGTTAGTTAAGAGCAGGACATGTAAGTAAGTAAAGTTTATTTGTATAGCAACATTCAAGATAAAATCACAAAGTGCTGTACAGAAACACAGAAATAAAAATACAGAAACTAAAAACAGCAGTAACGTAAAACTAGTTAAAAGCGAGTCTGTACACATAGGTCTTGAGCTTCTCCTTAAAAGTTCCAACAGAGTCCACGAATGTAGGTGTAGTGGCAATGCATTCCACAGTTTGGGTGCCACAATCTCAAATGCACAGTCTCCTTTGGTCTTCAGCCTTGACCTTGGTATAACCAACAGGTTCTGGTCAGAGGACCTCAGAGACCTGCTTGTCACATACGGGTGCAAGAGTTCACTGATGTAAAGTGGCGTTTGACTGTGCGGCGCGCTAAAAGTCATCACCAATATTTTAAATTGCTGTCTGAACCGAATTGGGAGCCAATGCAAACAGGACAGAATGGGTATTAACATGAGACTACTTAAATGACCTTGTAAGGAGCCTTGCAGTCGCATTCTAGACCATTTGTAGGCGGTCCAGCGAAGACTTACTGAGGCTAGGGAACAACGAATTACAGTAATCAAGACATGAGGAAATAAAAGCATAAATGATCTGTTCCAGCTCAGCAAGACAGGCAATGTTCCGTAAATGAAGGAAATATGATTGCGCAAGATGGGTAATGTGTGTGTCAAATTTGAGAGCCTGGAGAAATGTAACACCCAAATTTCTGACTGCTAAGTGAACAAAAGAGGACAGAGAACCAAGGTTCTTAATCACTGAGGGAACAAATTCCTCAGGGGCACAAACAAGGACTTCAGTTTTTGCTGTATTAAGTGACAAATAGCACCCATCCAGTTTTTTGTGACATCAATACAGTTTTGAAGAACAGATACCCTAGAAACAGTCTGTGGAGAAAAAGGAGATCTACAGCTGTATGTCATCTGCATAACAATGATATGATACATCATCAAAGGAACTCAAAATATGTCCAAGTGGGAGTAACTACAATGCAAATAAAATAGGTCCCAGAAGGGAACCTTGGGCACACCACAGGACAGAATGGCAGAAGATGACATATATTTAGCTGCACCAACTGAAACATCTATTAGCAAGATAGGATAAAAACCAATCTAGTGCTGGCCCAGATGGGGTAAAATGGATTAATTGTGAAATTACTGCAGTGTAACACTATAGAAAACTGATAATGCATGGATGCAGCAAATGACAAGTCATTGGTTAAACAAATTAATGCTGTAAAACTAATTAATGCAGTGTGCTAATGAAATTATTTATGCAGCACTGAATGTAGGGAAAGCCATGTGAAGACAAAAATCTCAATCTTGTCAGAAGGTCCTGTTTAGAATGTTTTGTATAGACATTGTTTAGGATGAGCAATTATTCAGTTCATATGGTTGTTACGTCAGTGCGTTTAAACACATGGTGCAGTTAATGAAGACTAGCTTCTTTTATTACAAGGAAATACTTCATTGTGAGATGCCAACATGCATTATAATGGTGCTTTGCACAGATTTGAGACAAGTATTTTTAGGTTGTTTCATCCCCTCTAAATTCTGTAGTGTGAAGTTGATGATAATCTACGGCTCCACCTGGACGGGATGTCAGTCCATCAAAGGTTACTTCTCAAGCCAAGGTCGGCGCCTGTATCAACTGGTGGGACTAAGACAATGCAGATGAAAGTAGCATGCCTGGGAATCAAACCCAGGTTTATATTGTTTGTATGACCAACTCCTACCCCACTGATTTACCTTCTCTGGTCTCCCTCTACTTAAGGACAATTAATTGTTTTTGCATTGGAATTGCTATTTGAAAGATTGCAAACTTCAAATCACAACAGCGAGGTTTAATTTATCCAAAGCCATTGCAGTTTAAACCACATTAACAGTGTGGATAGGGAAAAAATTATAAGATGATGTTTAAAACTGTTCAGCCCTGTTAATTGTTGACAATGACATGTCTTTACTGCATAATGTGATCGGTGGATTTGAAGTTGCCTGATTACAAAGTAAATAATTTATGGCTTTTAGTAATGTTAATTGTATTGATACATTTTGTTTTAGGTGCATAAAGTCTGTGTATTCTGGTTGTTGGTGATGATCATCAGATATCGCAGCCTATTATGAACTGAAACAGAACAAAGCTGGCTCAAAGGTGCAGGTTTTCTTTGCATTTCACTGATTAACATCACTTTGAACAGATGGGGGGGGGGCTCATTTTTTAATTCAAAGTCAATGGATGCATACATGAATATTTCCAAGTCACTGAGTATGGCTTGAACTTCATTTACACCTATCCTTAAAGCTCCGTTTACACACAGATGGTAAGAGCTTCCAGAAGCGTCCCAGAAGAGTTTTTGTCCGTCTTAAGGATCACACGCCGTTGTTAACGCCGGCACTAGGGGGCGTGGCTTAGTTCCGGCTTTACCGGGAATCGTCGAAAAAATTATTCACCATATCGAATAATTCCGGGAGCGCTCCCGGAGACCTCCCGTGACGACAGCGACAATGCGAACAACGGCGTTTGATACTTTTTAATTGCCGTTTCATCCTGCCACTTCCTGTAGTGCCGCAGTTTTCGTCGCGCCGTGATGACCAATCAGGGACTGAATATGTAGTGACGTGGAGATGTCTGGAGTTTGAAGATGTGAACATGTCCTGTATCTGGTAGCAGCCTGTGAGCAGGACTTATGTCTCTTTTGTCCTTTATTTTACAATCATGACAGTTTTTGGAGCGAGCAGCAGCACCATAGCAGCGTGGAGCGGAGTTTCTTTTTATTTTTATTTTACGTGCGTGCACGCGCGAATCGTCCTGGAGATTATTTTGCTTATTAGCTACACAGCAGTATAATAAAGCAAATGGTGACTGGCTTCTAAACACAATTATGACAGAGTTTTTGGGGGGAAAGCGTGAGGAGGAGCCCCGCTGCAAACAGCAGCAGTAGTGAGTGGAGTTTCTTTATTTCTTTCTTCTTTTTTTTTTACGTGCGCGCGAGCGAATCGTCTGTAGGGAATATTTTATTAATTAACTACACAGATGTATAATAAAGCAAATGATGACTGGTTACTAAACACAATTATGACAGAGTTTTTTGGGGGAAAGAGCGAGGAGGAGCCCCGCTGCAAACAGCAGCAGCAGGGAGCGGAGTTTCTTTCTTTCTTTCTTTCTTTTTTACGTGCGCGCTAGCGAATCGTCTGTAGAGAATATTTTATTAATTAACTACACAAATGTATAATAAAACAAATGGTGACTGGTTTCTAAACACAATTATGACAGAGTTTTTTGGGGGAAAGAGCGAGGAGGAGCCCCGCTGCGCGCGCTTCGCCCCTTTCCACCGCAAAAACAGCCGGAACTACCGCGAACTTCGGTCTACGTACTACTCGCCGAAAAAACTGTCTATATGTAACCAAGCCTTAAGAAAGAAGTCTGTTTGGAGGACGTAGTTCTCAAAAACTAGGTGATTTTGCATGGTGGAGACTAATGAGGGAAGCAACCAAGACACTCATGACATCTCAAAAAGAATGATAGGCTTCTTTGGCTGTTATTGGGCAAACTGCATAGTGCAACTTTTGTCTTTTACACCACCAGTCACAGCCTCATGGTGGAGTGGAACAGCAAAGGATTTCCACATGAGAAACAGATCAGGTGTAACTTCAATTCTCCCGTTTGCTTTCTTGCAATCTGTAGCTGAGTTCTCATCTCGGATAATGCCTCTCTGTGTCACTCTATAAAACTGTGACTGGTGGTGCAACAAACAAAATTTGCACAATGCACAAATTTCGCCAATTAGCCATAGAATCCTACAAGGTTTTCAGAGTTGTCATGGGTGTTTGTTGGGTTCTCTCGCTACCCTTCTTACTGCAAGACAAATTTACCATACAGTACAGTACAGGTTGTATTTATAAATGATTTATTTTAAGTCCAAGACCTATTCAGTGCCTTGGAACAGCTGTGACTGTAAAAGTGATTATTTCTATAAATTGTAATACTTACAGTTTGTTCAAGTACTTATGGCCTCTAAATATGGAGGAACTGTGTATAAAGGTGACTATAATTTCTTAATGGTGAATGCAACATTTTTTTTAACCCCTTCAAAGCTTAAACTCTACATTGGAAGCATATCTCCGTTGTGGTGGTGTACATAAGTAAAATGCCAAAGATGGTCACTGTCCAAATATTTATGGACTCGACTACACGCCTTTAATGCTTTGTTTTGTATGAGTGGTTTTCTGTTATTATGGAATATGTAGACTATCTGAAAAAATTTTTCATTTCTACAGTTATAACCATCTTCAGACTGTCACTCCGGGCTTGGAGAAGCTTACAGATATTGTGAAGTACAGCCTGAACCGCAGGTTTGTCTACAGTCCTCCTTCTGGTGAGAAGAGGCATTACATTGCTGTCGACACCTATAAGCCTCCACATCCCCAAAACCAACAGAAACCTGCTGACACAAGGAAAGAGAGTGACTTTATGGTTCACCAGGTGACTGTCCAGACCCCATTCCAGATTGAAGTTCTCTTTGAATCTGGAAGCTTCCACAACCATCCAAGCCAGCTGGTGGGATCAGTCATGACCCAAGAGCTGGAGAAGAGGAAAGCTGAGTTTGATGCAAAGTTTGAGAAGACGTTTGGCCTTGAGAACAAAGGTTTTAGCCAAGCACACATCAAGTTTGGCAAGGCAGTACTCAGCAATATGCTTGGTGGAATGGGGTACTTCTATGGACAGTCACTTGTACAGTCGGTCTATAATGAATACCCACTTCTGTACCCTGAAGGAGCATTATTTACTGCAGTGCCATCACGCTCTTACTTTCCCAGAGGATTCCTTTGGGATGAAGGCTTTCATCAGCTGCTACTGAGCAAGTGGGATTCTCAGGTGACTATGGAGGCTATTGCCCATTGGATAGACCTTATGAATATGGAGGGATGGATCCCACGTGAGCAGATTCTTGGTGATGAGGCTCGTAGCAAAGTTCCAGCTGAGTTTGTAGTTCAACAGAATGAGAATGCCAACCCACCCACACTTTTTTTGGCTCTTCAGACGTTTCTTGAACAGCTGTATTCAGACCCAGACACTGCAGCTTCACAACCAACCTTGCCTTTCCTTCGTAGACTATTCCCCAGATTGAAAACCTGGTTTGAATGGTACAATACCACACAGTCAGGGCCCCTACCCAACTCTTACCGATGGCGTGGACGCGATAAGGACACTAATCTATTTCTTAATCCCAAAACCTTGACATCTGGGCTGGACGACTACCCCCGAGCATCACACCCATCAGCAGATGAGCGCCATGTGGACTTGCACTGCTGGATGGCTTTGTCTTCAGGCATCATGGCAAGCATAGCTCGGCTTCTAGGTGAGCCCCATCAGGAGTATGAGCTCTCCCACCAAGTGCTCAGTGACAACAATCTACTGAATGAACGCCATTGGTCAGAGCAGCTCCACGCTTTCAGTGACTTTGGTAACCACACCCAGGCTGTGTCCTTACAGCAGGAGAAAGTCTATGTACCCCCCGGGCAGCCTCGTCATCAGTTTCCTGTGGCGCGCCTCGTGCGTGCTGTCCGTCGGGCTCCTAAGTTACAGTATGTCAATGCTTTAGGTTATGTAAGCTTGTTCCCCTTCTTGCTGCACATCCTCACACCTGATTCACCCCAACTAGAACACATCTTTCGGGACATCAGAGACTCGAATAAGTTGTGGTCACCCTACGGCCTGCGATCACTCTCCAAGTCTGATCCCATGTATATGAAGAGAAACACGGAACACGATGCCCCCTACTGGAGGGGATCAGTATGGATTAATATCAATTTCTTGGCAGTCCGAGCACTCCACCATTACAGCAAAACAGAAGGGCCCTACCAAGAAAAGGCAGCTATTCTTTATGATGAACTCAGGACTAACATTATCAACAATGTTTACAGACAGTATGTAGAGACGGGATATGTCTGGGAGCATTACAATGATAGTACAGGGAAGGGCCAAGGCAGCCACCCCTTCACAGGCTGGTCATCTCTGACACTATTAATCATGGCAGAACAGTATTGATACTGTAGATTTCATGTCATCTTTTGTTAGACGCTGGCCTTCATTTGTCATAACTTGATTTGAAGAATAACATTACACTGCTAAGATGCTACAGTGTGTATTGTTAATGAAGCAGTTTGTTTTCCTTCAAAAATAAACTCCAAACACAAGATCCAGCCATTTACCATCACACAGTGCACACAATTTAGGTCTACGGACAAGTTAAGATGACAGGAGTCTTCATGAAGGGCAAATGAAATGTTTGATGCTATAGAATTGTAATTGCTTAATTTGAATCAAATTATTACACAATCCACATGTTACAATATATTGCTGGAATTGTTTATTCCTCCTGGCATAACTGGTGTAACGTAGTCATGTGTGTAGCTCTTCATGCTTCATGCTCTTTATGGAACTCAGGTTGAGTCTTCAGGATGGTCTTTTGCCACTTTTACTTTGTCTGCAAGCCACTTCTACAACTTTAGATATATTTTTGGGTGTTGTCCTGTTGAAAGACCCAGTTGAGACCAGTATTTGGCTTTGTTACTGATGTTGAGATGTTGCTTTAGAACTTCCAGATAATACTTTTTGATAGTTTCATAAGGCCATATATTTTAAGGGCCGCACTGTCCCCTTTCTCAATAAAACACCCACAGGACATGATTCCTTACCCTTTTTCCCCGTACCTTACACTGGTCATTATGGCTGAAGGGTGCCATTTCATCTCATCTTTCCAGTGAAATGTTCCTGTAGAAGGCAAGCCTTTGTCCTGATGATCAACTGCATACTTTCTTCAAACTCCTAAAATGTTGATATTGGAGTGATGACTTCCACAATGGTGGGTGGTCCTTCAGGCCATAGCAGTGGATTGCTCTCTTAGTGTTGGCTGATGACATTCATATCAGATGGTTCCATCTTAATTGTGATCCTGGGATTCTGCTGGACGTAGTGACCCAAAATTCATTAATCCTTAGGTCTTTATTTGAGTCTTCGATAATGATGTAATGTTTGTATGGTTCCACGATTCTCACGTTTGTTCAGTAGACTATACAGTTTGTGCGACCTTGAATATTTTGGAGGTGGGTCCAAAGGAGGAGCTTAGGAGCTTAACTTGTCAAGTTCCGCAGAATTTCTTCTGTCGCTGTGGCTTAATTCTTTTGGGATCCTTCCCCATGCTTTTGCATATAACATGGCACTGGTTTTAGTGTATTCCAGTAAAATACAGATGCCCCAATTAAGCTGTGATTATGACAAATCGCATTAGCATCTAAAAGTAATTGCATCACGATCTGAAATAGTCTGATACCTTTAATGCTGTATAAAGAGGTGCTCACTGTGGTGTATTACCCACTGAAAATCTGAGATAAATAAAAATTGATATCAGTCCATTTCTTCACTATTATTTTTACAATTAACTTTTTGGAAATGAAATAGATACTGTAATTGACTTAAGACAAATGTTATTTTGAAACTTTTTATCCACGGTGTACATAAATGTTTGGACTCAATTGTAAGATGCAGTCCACTCTGAAAGTATTGTAGATATTGTTGAATAATGAGGCTAATTCAGTTGTCAAACTGAAGATATTTTGGTTTGTGATGAAACGTTGGCTGTAAGAAGCCAGTTTAGAATGGCACCATTTATTTCCTGGTATTTACATCTCAATGTGTCAAACAATATAGAACATAACACTTTGGTAATCTTAAAATACCCCTTGCAGTGCAAGATGTATTTGTCAACACTAAAATTTTAAGAGAGCAAAAATGTTGCAGCATGTGAGTTGCAGGTGTTTATGTCCCAGGAGTGATCTGCCAGAATGATTGTTTCAACCTTAGCTCTGAATTTTTAGTTTTAGCTTTGAGTTTCACATGTGAAATCTGCAGAAAAGCTTGCACTGTCTCAGCCCTGAATGGTACACTGTTGGCCACCTCTGATCAAAAGTGTTAAGGAAGAAAAAACATCTAAACATGATCTAAAATAAAGAAGCTCATCTATAAAAGATGGTGGAGGTAGAAGAAACCAACAGTTTTAGTGAAACGTCAAACCACAAGTTACTGCAAGCCGCTTCACATAAGTAAGGTCTGAACTTTACCTCTCAGGCAAGCACATTGGCAACAGTGGTAAGGAAAACCTCCCTCAAGAAACCTCATGCAGACCAGACTCAGTGGGGTGACCATCTGCTTTGGTCATACTAGCAATTACACACACACACACACACACAAAAAAAAAAAAAAATACAAAGAATTGGCAAACATGGAAAGACAGAAATGTTGCAGCTAAGCAACCACATGCATATAATGTCCAGTTGCTGCAACGACCGACTGCTGAGATGATGTGCATTAAGGAAAATAATTTCAGCGATGTAATTAAAGGGAGATAATTTGTTTCTTTTAAATTTAATACATCATATTTGTGAATAATATGTACAAATACATGTATTGGTCTCTTTACTATAAAGGTGGACCACTTTTATTTCAGGTATTCCAAAATTTATGGCCATGCATATATATATAAACACATACATGCATGCAGTGCAAGCGGGAAAGTATTCACATCGCTTCACTCCTTCCACATTTTGTTGTTACAGCCTTATTCCAAACTAGAGATGGTAAGTTATTTTTTCCCCTCAAAATTCTATTCACAACCCCATAATGACATTGAAAAAAAATATTTTTTGCAAATTTATTAATAATAATAATAAAAACCCATAAGAAATCACATGTACATACTTTTTTCCACACCATTTGCTCAATACTTTGTTGATGCACCTTTGGCAGCAATTACAGCCTCAAGTTTTCTTGAATATGATGCCACAAGCTTGGTGCACCTATTTTTTGGGCAATTTTGCTCATTCCTCTTTCTAGCACCTCTCAAGCTCCATCAGGGTGGATGGGGAGCATTGGTGCACAGCCACTTTCCGATCTCTCCAGAGATGTTCAATCAGGTCCAGGTCTGGCCTCTCACTGGGTCAGTTGAGAACATTCACAGTTGTCCTGAAGACACTCCTTTGATATCTTGGCTGTGTGCTTAGGGTCATTGTCCTGTTGAACTAAGAACAATCACCCAGGCCTGATTGGTGGATTGCTGCAAAGATGGTTGTCTTTCTGGAAGGTTCTCCTTTCTCCACAGAAGAATGCTGGAGCTCTGACAGAGTGACCATCGGGTTTTTGGTCACCTCCCTGACTAAGACCCTTCTCTCCTGATCATTCAGTTTAGATGGGTGGCCAGCTCTAGGAATAGTCCTGGTGGATCTGAACTTGTTCCATTTACTGATGATGGAGGCCACTGTGCTCATTGGGACCTTCAAAGCAGCAGAATTGTTTCTGTACTCTTCTCCAGATTTGTGCCTCAAGACAATCCTGTCTCAGAGGCCTACAGTCAGTTCCTTTGACCTGCTGGTTTGTGCTCTGACATGCACTGTCAACTGTGGGACCTTATATGTAGACAGGCGTGTGCCTTTCTAAATCATGTTCAATCAAATGAATTTACCCCAGGTGGACTCCAAGTTGTCGAAACATCTCAAGGATGATCAGTGGAAACAGGATGCACCTGAGCTTAATTTTGAGCTTCATGGCAAAGGCTGTGAATACTTACGTACATATGATTTCTTAGTTTTTTTTTTGTTTGTTTGTTTGTTTTTTAGTGACTGCAAAAATCTAAAAACAAAACAAAATATTTTTTCACATTGTCATTATGGGGTATTGTGTGTAGAAATTCTAGGGAAAAAAAAATCATCCATTTTGGAATGAGACTGCAACATAAAATGTGAAAAAAGTGTCACACTGTGAATACTTTCTGGATGCACCATGCATGCGTGTATATGTGTGTATATATATATATATATATATATATATATATATATATATATATATATATATATATATATATATATAGTGAGGAAAATAAGTATTTGAACACCCTGTGATTTTGCAAGTTCTCCCACTTAGAAATCATGGAGGCATCTGAAATTTTCATCTTAGGTGCATGTCCACTGTGAGAGACATAATCTAAAAAGAAAAACATCTGGAAATCACAATGTATGATTTTTTTTTTTTTAAATAATTTATTGCTGCTGCAAATAAGTATTCGAACAACTGTGAAAATCAATGTTAATATTTGGTACAGTAGCCTTTGTTTGCAATTACAGAGGTCAAATGTTTCATGTAATTTTTCACCAGGTTTGCACACACTGCAACAGGGATTTTGGCCCATTCCTCCATACAGATCTTCTCTAGATCTTTCAGGTTTGGAGTTTCAGCTCCCTCCAAAGATTTTCTATTGAGTTCAGGTCTGGAGACTGGCCAGGCCACTCCAGGACCTTGAAATGCTTCTTACAGAGCCCCTCCTTAGTTGCCCTGGCTGTGTGTTTGGGGTCATTGTCATGCTGGAAGACCCAGCCATGACCCATCTTCAATGTTCTTACTGAGGGAAGGAGGTTGTTTGCCAAAATCTCACAATACCTGACCCCATCCATCCTCCCTTCAATATGGTGCGGTCGTCCTGTCCCCTTTGCAGAAGAGCAGGTCCTCCTGTGTAGTTCTGAGCTTTCTAAGAATCATTCCACGAAGTGAGATCTTGCATGGAATCCCAGACTGAGGGAGATTGACAGTCATCTTGGGTTTCTTCCACTTTCTAATAAATAATCATAACAGTTGTTGTCTTCTACAAAGCTGCTTGCCTGTTGTCCTGTAGTCCATCCCAGCCTTGTGCAGGTCTACAGTTTTGTCCCTGGTGTCCTTAGACAGTTCTTTGGTCTTGGCTATGGTGGACAGGTTGGAGTATGATTGATTGAGTGTGTGAACAGGTGTCTTTTATACAGGTAACAAGTTCAAACAGGTGCAATTAATACAGGTAAAGAGTGCAGAATAACAGGTCTTCTTAAAGAAAAATTAACAGGTCTGTGTGAGCCAGAATTCTTGCTGGTTGGTTGGTGTTCAAATATTTATTTGCAGCAGTAACATACAAATAAATTATTAAAAAATCATACATTGTGATGTCCGGATTATTATTATTTTTTTTTAGATTGTCTCTCACAGTGGACATGCACCTAAGATGAAAATTTCAGACCCCTCCATGATTTCTAAGTGAGAGAACTTGCAAAATCGCAGGGTGTTCAAATACTTATTTTCCTCACTGTATATACACTATTTAAATTTACCTGTTATGTTAATGTTTTGATCTCAAACTCAGATGTCTTCGGTACAAAGCAAAAACAACAAAAAAATTGCCCTTGTTGGTCCAGTATGTTTAGGAGGAATGGTGCATTTGCATCAAGGGGACTTTTTTTTTTATTTGTATTTTTTTATTCTCCCAGAAGATGTTTTATCATCTGTGATGACAATCCCATATAGACACTTATCAAATTTGTCACTTTTCTGGGAAAAGAATTTGCTTGACAAATGAGGGCCACTGTCTTTAATAGTGCCATTTTAAATTCATCATGTCATTCAGTCTGCATCTTAATGATTGAGTTTTTATTTTGATGCCTTTCAAGCATATGGTTTGATAGTGTCTTGTTCTGCCTGAAATGCAGTGTTTTGTATACACAGCCAGCGGTTTGACAGGTCATAACCAAATCAATGCTGGAATTGGACTTTTGTTAAAAACAATAAATGGTTTAAATACATTTATTTCTACTACTTTCTTGATTTTTTTTTTTTTTTTTTTGTGATGTTTGTGTATCACTTGCATTTGGTTATTCAGTCAGATTGTACATTTGCTTGGTGTGCAGGAAATTGAAGAATACCTTCTCCCTCTAACCTTTGTCATTTAGCCTCTCATTCTGACAGATCGGGGTACTTGCACAGTCATTTGTGATTTCTAAATTTAACATTTATTCTACAGTTGAACATCTTGTATTTGTGTCTTTGTGTCCGTGAAACCTGAGTCTTTCACAAGTAAGAAGAGTATCAACAATCATGAAGTAGAAGCAAAATGAAGGAACCTGTTATAAATGAATTTAAGGTGTGCCATCTGTCTCTGGATCAGATCAGCCTCAAATAAATACTTTTGAGTCGGTATCAAAACGAAGTGGTGACAAAAATACAAGATGCAGTTTAATGTCATTAACTGAAATATTGCATTTGTTTCTCTAATCATAGCCACAGAAGCTATAGCTTCTTCAGAGTTGTCATAGGTGTTTTGTTGGCTTCCCTCACTAGTCTCCTCCTTGCAGAATGACTCTGTCTTTGAGAACTACCACATAGTACCATACAGTTTGTATTTACTCCCAAGAAATACCAGTCATCCTGAGTCACTGAGTGCCTCACCCTCTGACTTGTCTGAATAAAACTATCTGTAAAAGTAATGATTTGTGTTCACCACATTTGAAATTATAAATAAGTGGATATGGAGAGCCTTGAACCTCCTGGTGGTGGTTTGTTGTAGGGGCCTCACAGGGGAAGTCACTTGGGAGAATGTTGAGAGTCCTAAGGGCAAAGTTCAAGCGCACAAGAAATTGGTCGCAGACATCACCATGTGGGCTGAGGAAGCATTAAGATGGCTTCAGGCGAAGATGAGCGAGCAATGACCTGACCGGGCTGGTAGATGTGAGAGATGGCAGAGCTGAGTAACGACTAAGTCTGATGGACTGAGGGGGTGGTTCAAGACGTTTCTCTCCTGCTGCCGAGCACCTCTGAGGTGTCACAGGCCAGTCAATGAAACACCGGTGAGGTGCCCACGCCAAAACCCTATGAAGTCACAAAGGGTCTGACTCACAAGGTGCTGCCATCAGATGATTGAAAGGAGCGGTTTAAGCCAGTGGCCTGATTTTGATCATTTGCTTATATCTTTGAAAATATGGGGTGGTGGCCAAGCAGTTAGTGCACTTGTTTCTATTGCAAATGGTTCCCAGTTCAAGAGAAATGTAAAATAACAAGCCACCCGTACAACGCAATACACTAGTATCTAATCAACATAACACAGTACTATATTCATGCTAATTTCAAAGAAATTCAGAACAGTGTTTGCATCTGTCTGATGAGCAGCAGCTGTGCAGGTTGTCCCATATGTAGTGGAAGTAGTTTAACCAGAACTCGAGTGAGGGAGAAATAAATACGTAACAAGGCCATGTTTTACTGAGCACTATAAATTCTACCATGTGCACACAAGATCTACTTGTTTCCCACATGTCAAGTGTGGACACAGAATTTGGATATAAAATTGCACCGTGTGGGGGAGGTGTTATTCGGTCTTTACGTGGATAGTAACAAATACGTTGGAGCACATAAAAATGTTGTTAGTTTGTAGACAAGCATGCATGTGAGCCAAGACTTTGCCTTTTCCAATACTGCGCTTACAACCAAAAAATTTTTAACATGCACAGTGACCATAAAATAAAGCCAGACAGGTCTACCAAGTTCCTTGTGAAGCCTTATTGCTAATCACAGGGTCCTGAGGGTGAAATGATTTTAGATTGATGATTTCCAGGTTGATGCATCTGGACCTGTTGGACAGAAATGTGTTTCACTGATTACACTGTATGTATGTATGCATATCCATAAATGATTCAGACGACACTAAAATTCACATTTTGAGTGCAGACCAACACTTCAGTCGAAGCAGACTGCAGCTTCAACACTATGAGCTTAAGCACAGCAGCCTGGTCCTTTTTTTTGTTTTGTTTTTTTGCAAATGGCACATTTGAAGGCCTCTTATTGACGTCAGTGATTCCCCCCCCCCGTTTCCATGGAGTGCAGAAGTTGTGAAGGCTCGCTGCTCAATTCTGTTACATCAGAAGGCACAGAGAGCATATAGACGACTGATTCTTTTGGCTGTTTGACATATTCTGCCATACCGTCACTGTTTCTTTCTCTTCAACAGTTTGATCCCGACAAAAACGCTGGGGAGTGAAAGCGCCCCTACCTGCGCTCAGTTGGTGTGCACGAGTGTCTGGCTCCAACCTTTAGACCTGTCTGAATCCTTTGAACGGGTTCAATGTGTAGTTGTATAGTTGGTGCATTGAGGTTGCACTGCTAAAAATAGTGCATCTGTTAGTTGGCAGAGTAGCTCTAAAACTAAGCCCACTGGTTGTCCACAGTATTTATTTGAAGGATGCTGCTCAGATCGATACTCAGTTCATCAGCTCACTGCGAGTTTAGATCTCAAATGGTCGAATGATCTCAGTCTGGCTTTGAGGTCGGTCGGCAGCTCATCATTTGACTCTCTGACCTGTTAATGCAAAACTCAGCATCCAGTGATCTGGACTTAGATGAGCCACATCCTCTCTGGCTTTTGCCGTTCCTCGGAGGAAACGAATCCCACGTCCCTTCAATGCAACTGCAGTCGAAAACGTTGATTTCTTTGATGAGCGAGGACGATCCGTGTGACTAAAGCGCTCGCTGCACTCAAGGCCCTTTTCTCACACTGAGATAGGCAAATGGCCAAACGGCGTCTGAGCTCACGGCTGCATAATAAACAGATGAGTCAGTCACAAGGCGGTTCATTTGCATTTCATCTTAACCTTATTAGAGTCGCTATATTGTGAATATTTTGGGATTTCTTGTGTTGCGTGAATGTCTGTCGAATACCTTCTGGATCCAACTGCTAGATGTTCTTAACATTTGAAATTATACTTATGCAGAGGAATTATGAACTTGTCAACTGTCTGCAAATGCTCCCTCTGCAGCACTCATTGCTGTATTGAATGTAATTACTGAGGATTTATGCTAGAGGGAGCTAATTAATAAGGCATTTGGGAGTGGAAAAGAGCCTTTTTGAATACAGCTTAGCCGTCATTTTGCTTACAATAGAGAGCTACTTTGAACTAAAGCAGCATAAGTGGATAATTATGCTAATGGCTCAATTTGGATTTAGGATACAGTGACAGGTTTTATTTCCAAGTGTTCTTGTATTGTACTGGTTCTCATGCACTCATGTGTTGCGCTTTATGTTCACCTCAGTGAAAATGGGGGATGTGTTTGTCCTGGGGCAATCATGTTCTCTCGTCACAACTTTGCTGCCTCGAAACTCTTGCCTGGAGCCTCACAGCTATGAACTGTTTAATTTTCACTGATGATGTTCGTTGTTGACGTTCATCAAATGCTGGCTTTGTCATCACTGCCCTCCAAAGACACGCTGCTGTTTGTTCTCCCTGACATACAAAAAACACACACAAAAAACAAAAACACTTACCGTCATCGGCGGCATGTGCGCTTTTTAATTGCTGCTCATTCTTCCTGTCCTCCTCCAGAATGTTGCCACAGTTTCTCATCTTTAAATCTCACCCTTCCCCCGCCCTTAAGGCGTGCTGCCGAGCGCCAAAGTAGCCTCAGCCAGCATAGGTTGATGTACGTTATGTAAGGCCCACTATAAATAGGTTCACCCGGGATCTTTTGTCTTTACCTGATTCGCTCTTAGCCCAACAGTTTTTATTTCTGGAGAGAGCTGTGCAAGCTAGTGCAATGTAGAGCTGCCCGTTTCCATAGTTACTTTTGTTAGCTGCAAGCTCTCAACATTCCTCATCTGTTTCCACGCGTCTACTGTAAGGTATTTCTATGAATATGTTTGCAGGTCCTCATAGCGGCTGCACATGCATCGACAAAGCAATCACGGGAACAAAGAGTTTTAATTAATGTTCATGCTTTTATTTATTTATTTGTGTTGGGTTTTTTTTTTTTTTGGATGCACATCATGGATTCACTTAAGAGAAAGAGCAACAAATAGAAATCAGTGTGGGTGCAGATGAGTCAGAGACCAGAATATGTAGACCCATTAACTTCTGCTGGTCAAACGTATGTGCAATTAGGCCAATGTGCAATAATAATTATTGTGTAGTTGATTTTATTGAGCGTCAGCTGTAGCTAAAAAAAAAAAAGAAGGTAGCTTTATCTTCACGCTGTGCTCTGTTGCACTTAATACAAAAAGAAAAAAGTGGAATATTTCAGAGTTCAGTTATATGGATGCATCTTGTAAATGTGACAGCAGTTAGGTAACAGTAGGTAGCTGGATGAAACCCAGAGTTGTTCTGTCAGCATGTTGTGAGCTTGATCAGGCACAGATGAGGGCAAAGTTAGGGCCCGGTTAACGAAAACCTGGTACTTTCCACCATCGTGATAGAAGAACTGCAGAGAATTGTAACCCATCCCTGCTGCAGAACCAAAGAGTACAGGTGGCTGGGGACCGAAGTGGGCAAGCATGAGAGGATTTTTGGAACGCACGGGAAACCTGCCACACCAACAGCAATGGGGGTCTGGTACCGGGCTTCCCTAACCGGCTCCCACTCTCGAAGGAAAAGCAAGCGATGCTCCTTCAAAAGAACAGCCATGCTTCTACTCTTCCTCCTATTTGTTTTCTTTTTCTGCCGCTTGCCCACCATTTGAATCACGATGTAGTATATGTAACTATGCAGAGCCCAACATGACAGAGCGAGGGAGAAAATAACGAACTTGGCAGCTGAGGCGAGTAGCTTGTATTTATAGAAAGTTGTGTTTCCGGCATTCTATGGTTTTAAACACTCTCAATCCATTTTTTTCGCTGCCTTAACAGGTCCAATTGTATCCAGGTTTAGGTTGAAGATGTTCCCTCGTTTAACGCCTTGGGGGGGCAGATTTGAATGTGAGACGTGTCAGTTTGGGATTCGGGGGAGGCAGATGGATTTCAGCAGCGCTTGTAAAATCTTGGCTCATGCAGGATTGCTGGGACAAAAAAAAAAAAAATCTGCTTTGCATCCAGGAACTTAAAAAGGCATTCAGTCCAAAGTACAACAGAATACATGAGGCTCAATGGAAGCAAAGCGTGCATGCATTTAATTGCAGTACATGTTACTGAGGCTGTAACCTGTTACGATCAGAGGGTTTTTGTAGTTGTATAGTATTTTCCTGAGTAGTCTTCAGATAACAGCTAGATATGAAGTGTTTGTTTCCCTCAAAGAGCAACAAAAGCTTCTGCATCTCAGTAGGTTTTCTGGTATGGATTAGGTGTTTCTATTATTTACTCTCTAACAGTGTGGGATGGGCGGATGTTTGATGGGATGCCAAGGCGCTGAGACCTTGAGGAGCTGTTGTACTTCACATAAGATAGCTTTAATTTTAAAGTCAGTAATTGCAAGTATAAAATGGATGAAATTCTTTTTTTTTCTCTCTCTCAAAATTCTACACACAATACCCCATAATGACAATGTGATTTTTTTGTTTTGCAAATTTATTAAAAATAAAAAACTAAGAAATCACATGTACATAAATGCATAAATATTCCCAGCCTTTTCCACAAAGCTCAAAATTGAGCTCAGGTGCATCCTGTTTCCACTGATCATCCTTGAGATGTTTCTACAGCTTAACTGGAGTCCACCTGGGGTAAATTCAATTGATTGGACATGATTTGGAAAATCACACACCTGTGTACATATAAGGACCCACAGTTGACAGTGTATGTCAGAGCACAAACCAAGCATGAAGTCAAAGGAATTGTTGGGAGACCTCCAAGACAGGATTGTCTTGAGTCACAAATCTGGGGAAGGGTACAGAAACATTTTTTTCCCCAGAGCTGACCACTCATCTAAACTGAGGGATCAGGGGTGACCAAGAACTCGGTCACTCTGTCAGAGCTCCAGCATGCCTCTGTAGAGAAAGGAGAACCTTCCAGAAGGACAACCATCTCTGCAGCAATCCACCAACAGGCCTATATGGCAGAGTGGCCAGATGGAAGCCACTCCTTAGTAAAAGGCATATGGCAGCCCACCTGGAGTTTACCAAAAACACCTGAAGGAATTTCAGACCATGAGAAACAAAATTCTCTGGTCTGATGAGACAAAGATTGAACTCTTTGGCGTGAATGCCAGGTGTCATGTTTGGAGGAAAGCATGGTGGTGGCAGCATCATGCTGTGGGGATTTTTTTCAGCAGCAGGAACTGGGAGACTAGTCAGGATTGAGAGAAAGATGAATGCAGCAATGTACAGAGACATCCTGGATAAAAACCTGCTCCAGAGCGCTCTTGACCTCAGACTTGGGGATCAGTTCATCTTTCAGCAGGACAATGGCCCGAATCACACATCCAAGATATCGAAGGAGTGTCTTCAGGACAACTCTGTAAATGTCCTTGAGTGGCCCAGCCAGAGCCCAGACCTGAATCTTATTGAACGTCTCTGGAGAGATCTGAAAATGGCTGTGCACAGATGCTACCCATCCAAGCTGATGGAGCTTGAGAGGCGCTGAAAAGAGGAATAGACATAACTGCCCAAAGTTAGGTGTGCCAAGCTTGTGGCATCATATTCAAGAAGACTTGAGTTGTAATTGCTGCCAAAGGTGTATCAACAAAGCATTGAGCAAAGGGTGTGGAAAAAAGTATGTAGTATGTACATGTGATTTTATTTTTCCATTTTGAATAAATTTACAAAAAAAACAAAACTTTTTTCATGTTGTCATTATGGGGTGTTGTGAGTAGTGAGTAGAATTTTGAGAGGGAAAAAATGAATTTACTCCATTTTAGAATAAGGCTGTAACATAACAAAATGTGGAAAAAGTGAATACTTTCCAGATGCACTGCATATACAAATGCTCTTTAGCATTGTTGTTAAGTGGATAAAAATATTCTATTGACTAAAATAGTGAAAAATGCTTGACCGCACCTTTTGTGCACTGTCACTGAAAAATGTAGATGCAAATTACCTCAAGCCACACCCACCACCCCTGTGATTGGCTTGTTAGATTTGTGATGCAACAATTATAACATTGGTTAATGCTGTAACTAGGGGTGTAACAATTAACCAATACAAAACACAGATATTAAGGTAATACATATGAATACATTGATATAGATACCCCTGAATCAATCTAAATGTACTATTTTAATGTTATAGTTTGGTGGAGTTAAATGTGTCCTGCTTCTGAGTTTTGAAGTTTCAAGTCATAAAAAGAATTTTCTTTAGCACCACTATTGATGCACCTTTGGCAGCTGTAATTGCTGTCAAAGGTGCATCAACAAAGTATTGAGCGAAGGGTGTAAATACTTACGTACATGTGATTTGTTAAGTTTAGTTTTTTTAATAAATTTGCAAAAATTTCAAAACCTTTTTTTTCATGTTGTCATTATGGTGTGTTTTGAGTAGAATTATGAGCAGCACTATAATTACACAGTTATTAGATAGGTGAATTTCCTGGCCTTATCATTTCTATACTTATTTTTCACCTCCAATCTATATAAACCTGGGTACTTATTGGATTTAACCCCCTGGGGCCGACGCTGTCATATACGACAGCTAAGACCAAGCTTTACTAAGTTATAAATAACTTATTAATGATATGAGATAGAAACTTACTTTTTTTTTTTTTTTTTTTGCAAAAAGGTAACTGCGGACTTTCGAGCCAGCCATTGGCCATCTTTGTACTCCTCATAGAAGCTGTGTGATGACGTGCGCAATGTGAGTGTCCAGTCGGAATTGGTTCACCGTCACATGGTTTTCCAAAATCAAATCGTAGGGCAGATTTACCTCACATGAAAAGCCAAAGATCGTTTTCAGGAGTGATGTGTTACTAGTTGGCCCATTTGAATAGCCCCCTGGGTGCTCCAATGAGTACATACTATTAGTACATACTCAGTGTGCCCTGTGCCATTACGCACAGCGAAAGTGAGCAGACGGAGAGCCTCTGATGACAATCTCATGTGCTCAAACAAAGAGTGTGTAACTATCAGGATTGCTCCACTAGTTTGCATGTGAATGTTACTGGATAACTCTGTTGCTTTCTCTGCGTAAAGCACTGTTTACCATATCAAAACAACAAAATGCATAGACCATTTTGTATATATTGTTCAAAATGTGCATTTGTGTTTATTGTTTGAACCTTTATTTTTTGTTGTACAGTCTTTCACACAAGACCTCAAATTACCTTTATAAAGTGTCAAAACAGTTGTTTATTATAGTTTGCTGTGTGTTTTGAATAAATGTGTGTGGAAAATT
Source organism: Thalassophryne amazonica (assembly GCF_902500255.1). Lineage (NCBI taxonomy): Eukaryota > Metazoa > Chordata > Actinopteri > Batrachoidiformes > Batrachoididae > Thalassophryne > Thalassophryne amazonica. The sequence goes on from NC_047117.1 coordinate 29,307,384, forward strand.
ATTTTTCGCTTTATTTTTTCCTTGCATATTTTTGATTGTAAACCTTTATTACACTTATAAAACACGACAAAAACATATATAGTCTAAAAGCACAGGTTGTCCTGAAAAAAAAGACATAAAATGTGATTGTTGTATGCAGGGAGAGCTGTTAACAGCAATAACAAAACATTTATGTCAGGCGAGTGAACTGTCCAAAAAATGCCCTCGGTCCCCAGAGGGTTAAGCAATTTCAGGTGTTATGTATTTGTGTAATGAGGGAGGGTGTGGCCTAAAGTGATTAACACCCTACATCAGAGGTTTTCAACTCATTCCAGAAAGGGCAGAGAAGGTGCAGGTTTTCTTTGCAACCACCCACTCCAACAGGTGATTTCACTGATTAACTGATTCCATCTGCTCAAAGTGATGTTAATCAGTGAATCACCTGTTGGAGTTTGTGGTTGCAAAGAAAACCTGCACCCTCTTGGCCCTTTCTGGAACAAGATGAAGACCTCTGCCCTATATCATTGTGTGTATATTTATTAGCTTTTTACCTCAGGCAAAATGACCCCCAAAAAAGAGAGCTTTAACAGATACTGAAGTCAAAAAATGTAAAATGCCTTTCAGAGGGACGCAACACTCTTGAAATAGTTGCGATATTGAGGCACAATCACCAAACAATCAAATGTTTTGTTGCAAATTGTCAACAGGGTCACAAGAAACATATAGAGAAGAAAAGACACAAATTAACTGCAGACTTTAGCAAGATGTGGGAAGAATTAAATCTGACCTTGCTAGGAACCCATTAACCTCCACAACCTGCCTGGAGTATACAGAAATACAAGGTGTTCAGGGATCAGAGATGTGGCCAAGGAAAGGAAGGCTGAAACATGACCACCACTGAACAAGACTCACAAGTTTAAATGTCAAGACTGGGCAGAGAAGATTTTTATGGACAGATCAAATGAGAATGACTCTTGATGGACCAGATGGAGGGACCCATGGCTGAATCACTAATGGATACACAGCACCAATTTGAGTCAGATGCCAGAAAGGTAGAGGAGGGGTACTGGTATGGACTGGTATTATTAAGGATGAGCTAGTTGGACCTTTTCAGGTTGAAGATGGACTTACGTCCTAAACCTGCTGCCATTTTTTAGAAGATACTTTCTTCAAGCAGAGGTACAAGAAAAAGTGTGTCACTCAAGAAGGTCATGAGTTTTTATTTTTGTTCATGCAGGACAAAGCTCCATCATGTGTATCAATCAAGCAAGAAGTGGAGTACTTGGTATGCCACTGCTTGCTGGTCAAATGATATACAATTTCAATTCAATTTATTTCATTTATACAGCGCCAAATCACAACAAAGTTGCCTCAAGGTGCTTCACACAAGTATAATCTAACCTACCAACCCCTAGAGCAAGCACACAGGCAACAGTGGGAAAGAAAAACTCTCTCTGATGATTTGAGGAAAAAACCTCAAGCAGACCAGACTCAAAGGGGTGACCCTCTGCTGGGGCCATGCTACCGACACACTTGACAATACAAATATACAGGAAATTTTGGGAGTCCATGCTGGTGTACAGGATGGGAGGCTTGCAGAGGAAGACACCCACTCCCCCTTCTGGATGGAGCCGCACCTCACACAGAGAGAAGAAAACAGAATCAGGTGGCAGAAAGACTACAAATAAGGTATAATTTGTCAGCATTAAGCAACAGGAAAAACAGAAGAAATACTAAGGTGATCACTGGCCATTAATACTAATAAAATGAATTTAAAAGGCTAGAGAGCATAGTACCAAGTATGCTAGCCATACGAAAGGGAAAATAAGTGCATCCTAAATCTGGACTTGAAAGTATCTACAGAATCTGACTGTTTTATTGATGCAGAGAGATCATTCCCCAAAACAGGTGCACTTAAGCGAAAGCTCTCTGATGGGCCGGTACGTAGGGTTTAATAGGCCAGCTAAGTCGGGAAGTGCTATAGGTTTTATAGGTTAATAGCAGAACCTTAAAATCTGATCTCACAGAGACAGGAAACCAGTGAAGAGATGCCAAATTGGGTGTAATGCGGTCAAACTTTCTGCTTCCTGTCAAAAGTCTGGCAGCAGCATTTTGAACCAATTAGGGACCCCTAATGCTGGACTGCAGTAAGCCAGAAAATAGAGCATTGGAGTAGTCTAATCCAGAAGAAACAAATGCACGAATCAGTGTCTCAGCATCAGCCATAGACAGGATGGGACAAATCTTCCCTATATTTCACAGGTGGTAGAAAGCAGTCCTCGTAATATCTCTAATGTGGAGGTCAAAGGACAATTGTAGGACCAAAAATTATCCCAAGGTTCCTCACTTTGTCAGTGTGATGTATGACATACAAGCCTAAGCGTTACCTGGTCAAATTGATGCCAATGTGTCACTGGACCAAGGACCATCATTTCAGTCTTGTCAGAGTTTAAAAGTAGGCAATTGCTAGATATCCAGCTTTTCACTGATGCAAGGCATTCTTCTAAGGATTTTATTTGGATGAGATTACCAGCAGTTATCTGCATGTTTAACTGAGTATCATCATCACAGCAATGAAAGGCAATCCCAAAATGCCACAATATGTGCCATAGGGGTGCTATATACAGTAAAGGGAGAAAAGCCTAAGACGAACCCATGTGGAACTCCAAATTTCATGTCACTAAGGTTAGAGGCAGCCCAGTGTCACATTTTTTTTCTTTGTGCTCCTCTTACGAAATGAGTCAAATTTTCGTGACAGGGTTTTTTTAAAATCACTATTTCTAACCCTACTCCTTCCCCCAACCCTAACCATAACCACCCAGACCCTCCCCACTTCACTTTTAATTTTGTGCAGCCATCATGGAATGAATTAGAATGAATTTGTGCTGCCGTGACGAAAATGAGGCACTTTTCATGACAATATCACAAACCAATAGATTAATGTATATTTCATGCTGCTGAATCACGACTTGCCGTGAATCCCAAACTGATTCTTCAGCCTATAGAGTAGACAACCTGGTCTCACGGCAAGAGTAAGATTAGGTTATGGTTAAGGTTAGGGTCGGGGGTATGAGTAGGGTTAGGAATAGTGAGTTAACAAAAACCCCGTCACGAAAATTTGACTGATTTTGTCACGGGAGCATGAAAAAAAAAAAACAGTGAGGCTGTGAGTAGAATATGATGATCCACGGTATCAAACACAGCACTAAGATCTAACAGCACCAGAACCGTAGTGGTGTCTGAATCCATTGCAAGCAGAAGATCATTCACCACTTTAGTGAGAGCTGTCTCTGTGGAATGATATTTTGTAAATGCAGACTGCAGTGGCTCAAAAAATTATTCTCAGTAAGGTGGTCCATGAGCTGCTGTGAAACCACTTTTTCCAGAATTTTAGAGCAAAATGATAGATTTGATATTAATACAATAACATGCCCAGTCGCACAAAATTACAGATATTTGCCCGAGTTAGACAAGGGCGAATAGCTGCATTATTATCACTTTTTACTGAGATACACAACACGTAACGCGTACATAAAAAGTTGGCTCACTTAACTTTTGTCGTGTTGGCTAGCTGGTGCGCGCTGCTCTCCAATTTAGCCAGTGCATCCTCATCAAGCTGGCTGCTTTAGCTGCTGTTCATTGTCGTACTATCCATGAGAAAATCATCCGGAATATCCATATTGGGACCAAAACACACTTCTTGCATTTTCATCTTTTCCTCTGCAGACAGTTCCCCACGTTGCGGACTGTGGCGACTGTGTTTTGCTTTTTTGGGGGGGGGGTTTAAAATAGTTGGAGCAATCATGTCAAGTGTAGTTTTGAGCGCTGAGTTTAAACTGTCCACAAGACTATCTGTTGATTGTTCCACTAAACACGGCAGCAAAACTCCAAACTTAATAAATGAGTGATCAGAGACCACTGACGCAAGAGGCATAATGTCAATATTTGTGACAGCGTGTGAAAACCAAATCCAGGGTATTTCAACTAATGTGCATTGAATCTTGAATTATTGCCAGAATCCTAATACATCCTTAATTTCAATAAGCAATTTGCAGAGGGGATCAGAAGGCTTATTTATATTAATGTTGAAGTCACCAGCAATCAGAATGTTATCTACACGAATTGACAAGTTACAGATAAACTCACCAAATTCATCTAATAATTCAGAGTATGGGCCAGTGGGCCTATATACAGTGACAAAGTAATATGGCTGATTTTTTTTCTTGTGACCTTGGCTATACGTAGTATCATGGGCAGAGCGGAGCATCAGATGTTCAAACAAACTATATTTATGACCCCCAACAGCTAATAAACTAAACCTAGATTTATAAATAAGAGCAACACCCCTGCCTTCGCATCATGAGGGAAGTGACTAAATGTGTACCTTGGTGAGCAAGCCTCATTTAAGGGGAGGACAGCAGTAGGTTTAAGTCAGGTTTCACATAACCCAATCATATCTAAGTGTTGATCCATAATTAGATCATTAATCAACAGTGATTTTGAGGACAGTGACCTTATGTTAATGAGACCCAGACTAAGGACCTCAGTGGGATTGACAATTGGACTGTTTGGATTAGGTGTGGTTCCAGAGTAGCATATATAAGATGCCTAGAAGTAGGTTTAGGTTTGAGACATTCCACGCGGGTTGTAGGTAGCAGACACAAAATATTTTATATTGCTGGAACAGCCAGTGGGCCATCCTCAATTTCAATGTCATCCAATGTAGTAATTGGTATTAAGTTTGCAAGGCACATCCCTCTATGTTCTTTATGCACACGCCTGCGGAAACAGGCCACTCAGCTGGACAAATTTCCCTCTCTGCCACATAAATGTCACTATCTCCACAGTGGATTTTCTGCACTAATTTCCACACTAAGCTAATGGATTCCACATCCACATATGTCATAAGCTTTGTAGAGTCTCTAATCACCTGCTCTGTGGCCTGCTGTAAAGTCCTAATGTTACCCTCCCTGTAGAGGGTACACCTCTTTGAACAGCACTTGAGAGGCTGTGGTTGTTGCTACATGAAAAGTTATTCATCAACAGATCAAGAAACTGACAGACTCCATGGATGGAAGCATCATGGCAGTTATTGAAAAGAAGGCTGTCTATACTGGTCACTAAATATTTTGTTTATTTTGCATTATTTGTTATACATACTCTAATAAATGAAAATAAGTCAGATAAGAAGTCATTTATTCATTCATTTTCTATACCAGCTTACTTCAGTCAAGGGTCACGGAGGGTTGGGGCCTTTCCCAGCAGTCACAGGGTGAGAGGCATGGTACACCCTGGACAGGACACCAGTCTATCGCATGGCGAGATGGGAAAATTGTTGTTTTTAATTTAGTTGCAGGAGTTTGTACGTTCTCCCGAGTTCGTGTTGGTTCCCTCCGGGTGCTCTGGCTTCCTCTCACATGCATGTTAGGTGACTTTACACTTTAGATTGACTGTAGGTGTGAGTGAGAGTACGAACATGTTTGTCTGTATGTGGCCCTATGATACCCTGGCATCGTGTCCAGGGTGTACCCTGCCTCTCACCCTATGACTGCTGGAACATGCTTCAGCTGCTCCCTGATCCTTGACTGGAGAAAGTGGGTATAGAAAACGAATGAATGAAATATAACTTGTGTAATAATTGTGCACGCAGTATATCCTGACAGTGGTTGACTGCTTCTTCTATGCTGCACATTCTGCTGTGTAGTGCTGCCCCCAGTGGTGAAACAAAGCCAAGCAAAGGCAGAGCCAATGTGTTGAAGCATTTTAAGGTCCCTGGTTTTTGTAAAAGATGTGTATGAAGGTAAGCTGTCCCCTGCCTGTGGTGAAGATATGATAAAAAGATATAACAGAATGCTAATAGAATGCTATGACTGATTATACAATGTGTCATTTGAAAGCAACAGTGACAGGGTGAAGGAGCTCTGTTATCCGTATGTACAGGTAGATAATTTATGCATACTGTGATGTACAGTACTGCTAACTGTCATTTGCTTTGTGTAATGCCACGTAGCACAGTTACATGACAGTACTTTACAGTGCATCCACAAAGTCTGGATGTACGTCTACAGAAATGTTCAATCAGATGCAGGTCTGGGCTCTGGCCGGGCCACTCAAGGACATTCACAGATTTGTACTGAAGACACTCCTTTGAAATCTTGGCTGTGTGCTTTGGGTCATTGTCCTGCTGAAAGATGAACCATTGTCCCAGTCTGAGGTTAAGAGCGCTCTGGAGCAGGTTTTCATCCAGGATGTCTCTGTACATTGCTGCATTCATCTTTCCCTCAATCCTGATGAGTCTCCTAGTTCCTGCCACTGAAAAATATCCCCACAGCATGAGGCTGCCACCACCATGCTTCACTATAGGGATAGTGCCTGGTTTCCTCCAAATATGATGTCTGGCATTCACACTAAAGACTTCAATCTTTGTCTCATCAGACCAGAGAATTTTGTTTCTCATGGACTGAGAGTCCTTCAGGTGCCTTTTGGCAAACTCCAGGTGGGCTGCCACATGCCTTTTACTAAGGAGTAGCTTCCATCTGTCACTCTACCATACAGGCCTGATTGGTGGATTGCCGCAGAGATGGTTGTCCTTCTGGAAGGTTCTCCTCTCTCCACAGAAGAATGCTGGAGCTCTGACAGAGTGACCATCAGGTTCTTGGTCACCTCCTTGACTAAGACCCTTCTCTCCCAATCATTCAGTTTAGATGGGCGGCCAGCTCTAGGAAGAGTGCTGGTGGATCCAAACTTTTCCATTTACGGATGATGGAGGCCACTATGCTCAATGGGACCTTCAAAGCAGCAGAGATGTTCCTATACCTTTCCCCAGATTTGTGCATCCAGACAATCCTGTCTCTGAGGTCTCCATACAATTCCTTTGACTTCATGCTTGGTTTGTGCTCTGACATGCACTGTCAACTGTTGACCTTATATGTAGAGCGGTGTGTGATTTTCCAAATCATGTCCAATCAACTGAATTTACCCCAGGTGGACTCCAATTAAGCCATAATAACATCTCAAGGATGATCAGGATGCACCTGAGTTTAATTTTGATCATTATGGCAAAGGCTGTAAATACGTATGTACACATGTGATTTCTTAGTTGTTCATTATTATTATTATTATTATTATTATTATTTTTTTTTTTTTTTTTTTTTTTTTTTTTTTTTACCAAATTTGCAGAAATTTCAAACTTTTTCACATTGTCATTGTGAAGAATTCAAAAATTGTTCTGAAATACAAAAAGCCTATTGTCTGTATTTATTTCAAAAGATGCCCCATTACAGTTTTAATACTGACTCAACGCCCACCCACCCCCGTCTGAATGGAAAATGGTTCAGTCAACCTGCTATGTGAGATAGCTGCTGAGCGTAACTTCACAGACAAGTGGAAGCAGAGACACCAGGCAACAAAAGAAAAGAAAAAAAGCTCAGACAGGAGAAAGAAGCAACAGTATGTCACTGAATTCTTTCATAGGCAAGATGGGTCTGTTAGTGGTTCATCTGATGGAAAGCTCTGGAACATGAGCATGTTGTCTGTTCTTAACTTTGTCCATAGTTTATAAGCTAGCTCAGTTTTCTCCCTGTATTACCGCATATTTCTGAAGAAAACTCTGGATTGATACAACATTTCACTGTTGTTTTTGTTAAATCATGTTGAGAGCAGGATTAAAGTTGCCTTGTTAATCAATGCAGGCAAATGTTTATCAAACCGCTCTGCTCAAAAAATGATGCATGTTCCAAATAGATACATCAAGAACAGCAGCAGCACGTCTGTCAGCTCCCACCCAACAAGCCCAAGTATCCCCCAAGGAAGGAGGTCAGCACAATGTAAACCCAAACAAGTTAGCAGAACTCAAAAATACTGAGGTAATCAGTTGCCAAAATATTTTTGAGTTCATAAAGTTTAAAGTCAATTGTTCCCAGAACTTTAAGTTTTGATTACATGCTACTTGTACCTCATGATTACAATTAAATGAAACTGTTCATTAAGTAAAATAAGTCCCTTCAGCTGCTCCCTTGCTTTTCACTCAGGGTCACCACAGCAGAACAGAGGTGGATCTGCATGTTGAGCTGACACAAGTTTTACGCTGGATGCCCTTCCTGATGCAACTCCACATTACATGGAGAAATGTGGCAGGGGAAGTGCTTGTACCAGGAACCTTCTGCACCAAAGCCAAGCGCACTAACTACATGGCCACTTTCCCTGCTAAAGTGTTTGCTAAGTCACATATAAATACTTACTGTAATTCTTTTATGTTGTGCTTAAGTTATACTTTGATGTTTTTGCTTACTTAATTTACAATTAGTTCAAGTCAATCAAAAAATGCTGAGTTTAATTTCCTCAAAAAACAAGACCATGTTCAAACATTTTCTTAAAACTTTGAGTTTACACTACTTAATCTTTTTAATGAATTCAGACATTCGGGTATAGAGTGCAGCTGTGTGCTAATCAAGTATTATGGAGAAAAAAACCAATAAGAATAAAAAATTGTTCTGAAATAAAAAAAAGCCTATTGTCTGTATTTATTTCAGAATGATTTTAATTGTTTAAAAAGCATCAGTTATCACCGAAATATAATGTTTGGTCAGTAGTTTGGACCTCTCATCCCCCTGCTTTGCAGGAGAACATTTCTAGTGCGTGCAGACTGGGTCATTGCTCTCAATCCAATCAGAGAAATGTTTACATTTTCTGGAAATCAGAAGATCAAATACCACGTAACTGTCAAATCATGTTTTTCATTTCACTAATATGGGAATGATAGTTAAAAATATCATTAAAATGCATAGTTTTATAAAACTATTAAAACTTTCTGCCGGTCTGGGGGCCAGCTATGGGGGTGGCTTTCTTTTTGTGGGACCCAAAATCCCTGGTAGTGCCCCTGCCTGTAGAGAGTGGGTTTGCCAATGGAGAAGATACTTTCCTTGCTGCATTGCAAGTGATGACATCCACTGTGATGTCTGAGAACATGTGGTCACACAGGCAGGAACATCTGGAATGATTATAGTGCAGCAGATAAGTGAAACAATCCTGCAATTGATGATACAAGCACTAAAGTGGCCACAAATACATCACTCTTTGGAAAAAAAAAAACAACTAGCCACTTGAATTTTCAATAGGTGGCCAGCTACGGGTCAATTGAAGAATTATATCATCATCATCATCATCAAAAGCACTTTGAGCATCTGATGCAGATGGAAAAGCACTATATAAATGCAGTCCTTTTACCATTTAGCATTTTGTCACCATTTTTGCTGTTTTTACCCCATAACTCCTGAACATTCAGTCATAGATAGTCCAAACTGTACCTTTTTGGAATTGCTATGATCAGACAAATAATGTAGTGTAGTTTTCAATTTGATTGGAACATTTTTAATTTTGACCCCTGTGTAATTCTTCAATTGACCCCTACCTGGCTCTCTTATGAAAATTCAAGTGGCTAGTTTCAAAAGAGTAATGTCTAAGGAGTATTTCTGCTGAATTTGATGCTTGTGTCACCATTTGCAAGATTTTGCTCTAAATATTCTCTTAGCTGCACGGCTACAATATGTAATCTTGTTTATAGTTGTGCACAGCTCTACCTAAGGGGTGTTTCTTGTAAATTACTGTAGTCATTTTTCCTTTGCACAGTGCTTTAAAAGGCTTTTTTTTATAGCCTCCTGCAAGAATGTCTGTAAACAAACTGCAAAGAGCAGAGAGATTATAATTTGATGCCACTGACAGTTCCATTGGCATAAATACTTGCTTTTGAGGCATAAGCATTTTGAGCACGTGCTGCACTTTTGCAGGTTATCCACTACATTTTGCAGTTTGCACTAATTGTTTTAAGAAATGTACATGTTGTGCAAATGTTAATGATTTGCAAAGCAAGAAAGCAAATGAGGAAAAACTGTAAATGTGATGCTGTTATTGATTGATATTGAAGAGATTTCAATGAAATCTTCTGAGGTAGACTTAGTTTATATTTATTACTGAGTAGGGAATTGTGTTCCTTTTGTGTATTACCTGCTTGGAATGACAATAAATTAACCTTGACCTATTATTAACAATATTTATGGAGTATCTTGCAGGAGATGTGTGCACGTAGACACATTGGGATTTTGAGGATATTTTATATGGAACCTCAACTATCCGCCCTCCAAACCTCAACTACAACAGGTCAGTAATAAGGGCCCCTTCATACATAGTACGAATAAGTACAACTCAGAGCGACTCACAGCGGAACAGCTCCTTTGAGCGAACCACGCAAACATTGAGCTGACGGGCAGGCATGCACGATGCTGGTGCAATGGTTAATGTACGCGACGGTGTCTTTCGAGCAGGAACACAGTGTGAGCAGTTGCACCACATCACGCCACTGATGTGGAGAACAATAAAATAAAAACCAGCTGGATAATTAGTGAATATCACCGGGTTGATATAAATAATACATAAAAGGGGACATAATATAAAACCTCACGGTTAAATAACCACTGGCCTGTATATGGTGCAGGAAAATGCCTGAAATCAAGAAGGACATTGACGTATTTAAAAACAAAATAAAACCACATACCATCTAAAAACACTGCATTTTACTGAATCCCTGTTATCAAGCGGACAATACAAGTATGAGCCGTCTGTTTCTCTGTAGATGACACATGGTCACATGTATAGTCATGAAATGACATGAATGAGAAGCAGGGCGCTCTTATCATGTCCGCATCTGCTGGCAGCATGTCCAGCTGGCCCCGTGTGTGTATCCTGCTCGACATGCGTGTCTTGTGGACGTGGTGCCGCAGGACTGACACCGCGTCATGTGGAGCAGAGCTCACGTGGGTCACGTGACATCGCAGCGTGTTATGCTCTGACGGTCCATTTCAAGTGGGGTAGTCTGTCAATATGCTCCGCGTGTATGCGCTGACTGCAGCCCATTGCAACAGTGATATATGTTTTTATGTATGTCCACATCAAGACAGCAAGCAGACACACACGTGTCACAGTGGGCCGTTGTTAGTTCATGTCCGTCCAAACACAGTACGTGTTCTCCAGATGTGACGTCCAGAACCAGAGATCTCCACAGCCGCTCCTGTGGGTGGACACGCCTGCTGTCAGTTCAGCACACACACCAACGTGTCACTGTGTTTGTTTGCAAAGCCACACTTGTGGGGCACATAGACAAATTTCACATCCAGCTTGACAGTGATTGTCTACTGACTGTTGTCGTGTTAATAGCGCGAATGGCTACACGTTTTCTAAGTGCCAAGTGAGTGGTGTTAGATGTTCATGTGTGTCAGCTGGAATTTGGCCATCACCTGTCGCGAGAGGGTTCGATGGGCTCACACAGCTCACACTTTGTCTTTCAGCCGCAAATAGTTGTAGCAACAGGTGTACAAGGCATCGGAGGCAGCTAGGATTTTACACGTTTTGCATACGATTCCTGCTTCATGTGCACTTCATGTGCAATTCGACCAAATTCTCACAAAGTGTGAAGGGGCCCTAAGTGGTACCATTAAAATGATTTTGCAGAATATGCCTTCATTTTTGAAAGTAATTAAATAAATATCAGCATTCAAACCAGAAATTAATTTTGTGACAAGGTGATGTGTGATTCAGGTCTGATGGGCATTGCTGAAGGTCTTCTACTTTCTATGTAGTTTCATAATGGCTCAGTGTTTGTCTGTAAACAGAGTTAACCGCAGTCGTGCTTCCCCCCCTCCCTCTCTCTCTCTCTGTCTCTCTGTCTATGATGTTTGCACAGGAGACATTATTGTGTAGACTGACTTTCATCTTGCAGGTAGTGACCCAAGAGGACAGTCGTTTCATAGCAAAAAAGTAAATAGCATAGCCAGGGGTAACATATTCTATGCAAATAAAATAATGCCATATCCCATGTTTATCCAAACAGGTCCGTAAGTATTTGGACAGTGACATAGTTGTAAATTTCATCTATACACCAACACAAGGGAGTTGGAATCCATCCATCCATTTTCTATACCGACTTACTCAAATTAAGTGACAAGGGGTGGTATGGGGGGTGGGAGGTCGTGGTTGTGGGGTGCTGGAGCCTATCCCAGCAGTCATCGGGTGTGAGGCAGTGTACATACACACTGTAAAAATTTCCAAGTAGACTCAGCTTAAAATAATTTGTAACCTCGCTGCCTTAAAATTTTGTTTATGGCTAGCAAATTATTTTAGGTCATTTGAACTCACAACTTAGTGCCTCCAACTTTAAAGACCAAGTTCACATGACTTATTGCTTTGTTCTGGGAACTTTCTTTTTTTAGTCAAATAAACAAATATTTTTGTTCTATCAACGATACTCAAGTAATCTCAACTCACTTTTAAATCAGGCTAACAAGTTATGTCAAGTAATTTCAACTCACACCTAAGTGTCTCCAACTTTAAAGACCAAGTTCACATGACTTATTGCTTTGTTCAGGGAACTTTCTTTTTTTTAGTCAAGTAAACAAATATTTTTGTTCTATCAACAATGATACTCGAGTAATCTCAACTCACTTTTAAATCAGGCTAACCAGCTATATCAAGTAATTTCAACTTAGTTATGAGTTGAAATCACCTGAAGTAATATGCTACCCTTAATCAAAATTTTAAGGCAGCCAGGTTACAAATTATTTTAAGTTAAATTTACTTGCGATTTTTTTGTTTTGTTTTTATACAGCATGTATCATAAAGGCTTGCTCTTAACTGCAGCTGTCGGGGTTTGAATCTGACACAAATCCTGTGTTGAGAAAGGCCATCTTGATCAACTATTTTGGTTGAAAACAATAGGCTACCAAATAGAACATTGGATTAAAGTAAAACTAATTAATTTGTGAAACAGTTTATTCAGCAAACATTCACTTCAGCAGTTATTTTTAAAACATTTTACACTTTAAAACATTGTTTTAAATCATCAACATAACTAAAAACAGAACAATATGACAGACTGTTTCTTACCACGTGTCAGTGTGTGGGGGTGGGGATATTTGTGTATGTGTGTGTATGCAGAGAGGGACCATCACAAGCAGTGAGAGCACTTGGCTGCCATGCATTCTAAATGGACACTGGCATTATAGAGCTCCTTGGCACCCGATGCCCAACAATGCCAGCGTCCATTGAGAATGAATGGCAGCCAACTGCTGTTGCTGCTCATTACGGTCCCTGTCTGCATGTACAGTTACTGAGGCTATGTATGTGTGCCTGTAACTCTAGCATAAAACAAAAGCTTTGCACAAAACTGAACAATTTTTTCTTCCTATGTAAAAACAGGACACTTGAAAGTTCACATTCCTTGTAATTGCTTGAAAATGTACCAGAAACAGGTATGGCTTAACTAATGCAGAAATAGGTGGCTACTTTGTTGTGCAGAACATCCATATGTGTGTGTCTTCCTGTGTATAAACAGGACACTTAATACAGTTAACAAATGTGAATTCCTTGCAAATATACAGGAAGCGGTATGTATAGTGTTAGAAGAGAAATGACAGGGCAGCTACGTTGTTGTGAAGAACATCGCTACACTATGCGCTGAAGCAATTTGTTGCGAAGTCTATGAACCCGAACAGAGCAAGTGCTTCCCCCAATGTCCATGTTTACCTTCTGAATGATCTCGAAGGTGTACTTCAGTCCCTTAGGATAGTCAATGTTGATGCAGTAAAGTAGTCCAATCAGCATCGCAAAGCTGTTTGGTACATCTCGCAACTCACGCAAAACAATGAGCTCCTCCAGGATTACTGCAACATCCATGATGTTCTGGGCTGTCATCTCCTCATTTTGGTCTGAGATGATCAGTAGGCCAACATCCACTTCTTTTATCACTGTGCCTCCATGGAGTCAGTGGTCTGAAATACAGCAGAACACACAATGTCTATATTGTATATGCATTCAAAAGGATTCTACTTATTTGTTGATGGTGTAGTTCTGCAGAGTTCCCACCCTCTGAATGTGACCCTAACTAGGCCTGTCACGATAATAACTATATTGACTTATCGTTCGATATATAAAATGCAACAACAGTTATTTTCTGGACTCGACATATCATCGTTTACATGTGAGTTTATTTACATAATTGGACTGACAGGCAGCACAAAATATGGAAAAGCAGCCATTCCAGTTGTGTATTCATTATTTATAATATAAAATAATTTAATACGCAATATTAATCTGATTTTATTGTTAAAAGTCAGAGTCAATTTTATTTGTTTTTGTTATTTATTAATGTTTTAATTATCAAAGATATTTTAATATTTCTTTTCTACATTTGAATTCCAATGTTTAATATTCTTGAGATTTAAAAGTTCATTGCTGTGAAAAAGGATGTACTTAGATTATTATGCTCTAATATCAATACATCAGTGGCATAAAATGGTCCGAACACGGCACCAGCAATACTATCGTTTATCGTGATAGTTTCTGAGAAAATAAAGTTGTATGCAAAGGTTTGGGCACCCCTGATAATTTTCATGAATTTCCTTTATAAATCGTTGGTTGTCTGGATCAGAAATTTCAGTTAAATATATCATATAGCAGACAAACACACTGATATTTGAGAAGTGAAATGAAGTTTCTAGTATTTACAGAAACTGTGGAATAATTATTTAAACAAAATCACGCAGGTGCATAAATTTGGGCACCCTTGTCATTTTATTAATTTGAATACATTTAGCACTAATTAATGGAACACACAATTGGTTTGGGAAGCTCATTGACCCTTGACCTTGTTACTTCTACCCGGTTCTTTTATGTAAAATTCTGCCCCTTACCAAAAACCAAACCATTGTAATCCTCATTTTGGTGTATTCAAGGTCACATTAGAAACCAGGCCTGGGACCCTCACAGACAGTGCCCATCTTGTGAAAGGCCCCTAAAATGAGTCATACAACACTTATACCTTGTGGGTGTTAACATGGGTGTGGTTTAGTCTCACATTTCTAATGTTACTGGCTCTCACCAACAGGGGGAGATCTCCCTGTGTCTAAAACATGGACACATGATGAAGTAAAACTTAACTTATATTTCTCAGAACTTCCAAACAAATAACACAAATACTTGATAGCTAACATAAAACAAAGAATTAACACACATATTATCTAACATCCTCTTGTGATAATTGTCATTCCAGTGAGGCTGCTGCAAGAACTGTAATTCCAAGACTCGTGACAATGGATGGGTCAGTCCTGCTTAATATTGGGATTATCTAACAACATACAGATATTATCTAACAACCTCCTTACACAGGTGAATCCAATCATGAGAAAGGGTATTTAGGTGGCCATTTGCAACTGCAAATGTTTCCCCTCTTTGCATCTCTTCTAAATGAGTGGAAACAAGGGAGACTCTAAACAACTCTCAAATGACCTGAAAACAAAGATTATTCAACATCATGGTTTAGGGGAAGGACACAAAAAGCTGTCTCAGAGATTTCAGCTGTCAGTTTCCACTGTGAGGAACATAGTGAGGAAATGGAAGACCACAGGCACAGTACTAGTTAAGGCCCGAAGTGGCAGGCCAAGAAAAATCTCAGATAAGCTGAAGCGAAGGATGGTGAGAACAGTCATAGTCAACCCACAGACCTGCTCCAAAGACCTACAACATGAGCTTGCTGCAGATAGTGTCTCTGTGCATCGTTCAACTATACAGTGCACTTTGCACAAAGAGATGCTGTATGATGCTGTAATGCAGAGGAAGCCTTTTCTGTGTACACGCACAAACAGTCGCTTGAGGTATGCTAAAGCACATTTGGACAAGCCAGCTTCATTTTGGAATAAGGTGCTGTGGACTGATGAAACTAAAATTGAGTTATTTGGACATAACAAGGGGCGGCATGCATGGCTGAAAAAGAACACAGCATTCCAGAAAAAACACTTGCTACCTACAGTAAAATTTGGAGGTGGTTCCATCATGCTGTGGGGCTGTGTGGCCTGTGCAGGTACTGGGAATCTTGTTAAAGTTGAGGGTCACATGGATTCCAGTCAATATCAGCAGATTCTTGAGAACAATGTTCATGAATCAGTGACAAAGTTGAAGTTGCGCCAGGGGCTGAATCTTTCAACAAGACAACGACCCTAAACACTGCTCAAAATCTACTAAGGCATTCATGCAGAGGAACAAGTACAACGTTCTGGAATGGCCATCTCATTCCCCAGACCTGAATATTATTGAAAATCTGTGGTGTGATTTTAAGCGGGCTGTCCATGCTCGGAAACCAACAAACCTGAGATGTTTTGTAAAGAAGAATGGTCCAAAATACCTTCAACCAGAATCCAGACTCTCATTGGAAGCTACAGGAAGCATTTAGAGGCTGTTATTTCTGCAAAAGGAGAATCTACTAAATATTGATGTATTTTTTTTCTTTTGGAGTGCCCAAATTTATGCACCTGGCTAATTTTGTTTAAAGAATTATTGCACACTTTCTGTAAATCCTATGAACTTCATTTCACTTCTCAAATATCACTGTGTTTGTCTGCTATATGATATATTTAACTGAAATTGCTGATCCAAACAACCAATGATTTATAAAGGAAAATCATGGACGTCATCAGGGGTGCCCAAACCTTTTACATACAACTGTATATCGTCCTAAAAAATGTGTTATCATGACAGGTCTTTCAAACACATCTTGGAGAATTTGATGAAGTTCGAGGGATCCTCTTTCAAGAAGAATGGAAGTCCAAGAAGTGCTGCAGATCTCTTGTTCTAGATGGAGTTCTTCAACAACATCAAAACAGGCATTTGGGCTTTAGGGCCATAGAAATCAGAATTTATCCCAAAACACAATTGAGACCACAATTTTTACATCAGATGAACCCATATCTGCTTTTGTAACAATTATGACAAAAATGTCAAAGTGCACCATTTTTAGAGTGAGGAGTCCAATGAACAATGTGTACAGCTTATGTAATAGATGTATGGTCATTTAGCTTTAAACAGTATAGTTGGACTCTGACCCCACCATTGTACACCTTGATCATAGCATTTACAGAAGCAAATGTATGAGCTGTAGCTTATTTCCAGCAGCCATTTTGAAAAGAAAAATGTGAGCGTTTCAGAAACAAAATATGCTCACACGTGTCTTCAGATAAATTGGTTTTATTTACCCTAAGGTACTTCCGTAACAAAGGGGACCTTAACATTATGACTTGAGGTCATCATCTGTTTATCCATTTTCCAAGCACCGCTGGGATGGACTAGATTCTTGTTAGTCCAACCCAGCGGTGCCTGAGAACCAGACTCTAAACAGATGATGTCATGATGCAATGATTTCATAAATCAGTACATTTTTTCTAAACAAATTACCATGCCAAACATGTCTATTGTGTTTACTATTCACTTACTTCAGAAGCCAGAGATTCAAGAAGTCTGTGGAGCTCTGTGTTGTGTCCCAGTTTTGTTTTTGCTTCTCTTCCGTGCTTCATATAAGTCAATCAGCCTTGGCAAATGCCGCTCAAGACCACTCAAGAAGGACTTCAGGAGGTCAGCAGACACAAGATATGTAAACTTGGCACCAATCTTTAAGGAGTGGACACAAAACAAAACAAAAAAATATTAAATCATGCAGAAGAACAGTTTGCTCATCCCTGGCTCAAAAAATTGTAAAATTGACACAAATGTTCAGTTGCATTATAACGGTTTGCTATGCTAAACATGTAAATTATTAGACATACTACAAATAGGGGTAGATTTCAAAATTACTAAACTTGAATATTATGTATGTTTTTTTTTGTCAAGAATGAGAAAAATACAGTATATGCCAAAATTATTTTAATTGTAATGAAGAAGGAACATGTGGATGATGTTGGAACTTACCTGTCTTTCTGAAAACAATGCTGGCCATCTGCTTTCAATCTCAGTCACAAGTGGCTCGTTCGCAACGATTTCCTATCTTCACAATGCAAAGGTCCAGCCCATCAGTGAATCAACAGTCCGGCTTCTTCTTCTTGACTTCATCCAGCAGAGTTTCTCTCTCCTCTTCAAGGCTGTTAGGAGTTCTACCTTGAGGGCCTGCTATAATGTCCATGTTTTAACCTGTAATCTGTAATTATAACTGCGCTGGTTAGCTGAAAAAAATGTGCAGAACTTACATGTCCACTTCATATAATTACCTATGCAATCGAATTCTCTGTCTTCCTGTGAAAAAAGGAGACATAGTTAAGTTAACATTCATACATAGCCTACAGTCAGACATAAAAGCCCAGGCTCTAGCTGCAGCCTTCAGAGTGTTTACTGCAGTCTGCAGCCAGAACCTTCTCTTGAAAGCTCTACAAATCAATGTGGCCCACAGGATTAATTGCATTGTGGTTTTTGTCAAACACATTTTTGTTGCAAGTAATCTCAATTCACCTTTAAGACTAGTTTATTATTTCAAGTAATTTCAACTCATAACTCAGTTTCTATTGAAGTAAGTAACTCAAGTAATCTTAACTCACCTCTAATTGTAACTAACTAATTATTTTGAGTAATTTCAACTCATAACCAAGTTTCTCCAACTTAAAATACCTCGTTTACATGAATATTTGAAGCAATTAAATAATTATTAGTGAGGCTAAACAGTTTTTTTTGTTTCACCGACTTAGCTCAACAGCTAGACTCAAGTATCACAAATTAGCTCTAAGTGTCTCTAATTTCAAATAAATAGTTAAAACTGACAAACAATCCACTGAATGAACTGAAAAGTCAATAGAGTGAGCCTCTGGGTTCACTCCATTCAGCAGAGTTTACGTGGTAGACACCAGATAGAGAAACAGCACAAAAATTGACAGCATCAGACAGTTTGACCAACATGTTTAACAAGCTAACATGGGGGTTATTCAAAGTATTCAAATAATGGTGTCTAATGTTACACACCAGTAGCAAACATTTTATGCAGCAAACTTCACCAAGATTCTGTAATTGTAATGTATATTTTCCCACCTGCATTGTCTGAATTTACTTTCCAACTAACATTAGCAAGACCTAGCAAATCATTAGCAACATCACTAACATTGGCCAACAGACTCTTGGTAGCAAAAGATACTCACATGCAGCAAACAAACATTACACTGACTGACAGGCACCCTCTTTAGGTTTAGCCAAACATTACAACACTCATATTGGTAAAAATAAAATTATGAACTCACCTTCTACACTGCTTATCATTAAATAAAATTCTCTGCTTTAGTCCACCATGAGGCAAGGAAAATTTGCAATACTGGATTATGGCAGTGGATGCATGGTGTGGATGCACGCACGGGTTGACAAAGGGAACTGTGCAGGGGTGGTGTTCTGAGCATGTGCGAAACCTGCCAACTTATTGGACAAGTTGGCCAAACCCATATTTCTGAGTTGACTGTACTATTTCACACGCTGAATGGATCAAAACTTAACATTTCGAGTTGTCTCAACTTTTTGGCAAAATTTAGTTGGCCTGACTCAAAACAATAATTTGAAGGAACTAAAAGCAAAAATTATTTTTTAAAGTGCACCCAGGACAGGATGCCAGTCTATATGGAGTCAAAGTGAAACAAATACTTGGAGTGTCAACTTTCAGCTTTAATTCATGGAGTTGAATAAAAATATCCAATAAACTGTTACAGCCATTTTTTATACATAGTACCTCTATTTTCAGAATCCTTAAGTAACTGGACAAATTAGATATGAGGATCACTGTTAACACGAACAGTTTTGTTTTATACCTAGACCAAGTAAACGAATACATCTTGAACTTCATTTCCATCTATCAATAAGAAATGCAGACAGTAGGAGGTGATGGTCTAGACTCTAGTGGTTAAGCGTTGGGCTTGAGACCAGTGGATCCTCGGTTCAAATTCCAGCCTGACCGAAAAATCACTAAGGGCCCATGGGCAAGGTTCTTAATCTCCAAGTTGCTCCCGGTGTGTAGTGAATACCTTGCAAAGCAGCAGCCTGACATCGGTGTGTGTGTGTTTGTGTGAATGGATGAATGTGAGGCATAATTGTAAAGCACTTTGAGGGTCTGATGCAGATGGAAAAGCACTGTATAAATGCAGTCCATTTACTATGGTAGTGTACGGTAAATCTGTCTGGAGCAGGAATTTCTCAAAAATCTGAATGACTGTTCAAGAAGGTGACTCATGAAAGAATCCACGAGGACACCCAAAAGAACTCTGAAGGAACTGTAGGCATCTGCAGCTGTGAATGAAGAAACTGGGGGGACTTTTTTTTGCTGTATCACCAGTCACAGCTTCATGGTGGAGTGAAGAAGAAAAGGATTAAATACAAGAAAACACCAAACCTAGGCTCTAGTCTCTCATATGACGTCTGGCAAACTGTGGCTAAAGTTCCATATCATGTTTTAAGAAGCTTTATAACGTGATGCAACTTTCTCTAGTAACAACCACAGAAGCCAGTACCCTCTTCTGAGTTATCATGAGTGCCTTGGTGGCTTCCCTCGCTAGTTTCTTTCGCAAGTCAGTTTTTCAGAACAGCCTTCATCAAACAGATTAACCTTGCAATACCATACCATTTGTTTTTCTCAATGACTGATGGATATGAAGTCCAAGACATCTTCAGTGACTTGGAAATCTCAGTGTATCCAAATCCTTACTTGTCCACTTTTTTGCCATTTCACTTGTTTTTTTTTCTCATTTTATTAGAGAAAGTATAACAAATGAATAACTCAAAATTACTCAGTTACTTATGGCCTCTAAAAATGGAGGGTTTGTGTATAAAAATAGCTGTAGTTCCTAAATGGCGAATGCTATATTTTTCTGAAACCCCTTCAAATAAAGCTGAAGGTCTATAACACAAGAACATCTTGATGGTTTTATTCAAACTCCATTGTGCTGGTGTACAGAGGCAAATAATGAGAACTGTCAAATGAAGTCTGGGAGCATGCACTGATGTTGGGCTTTGCAGTATGCGCAAAACCTTGAAACTGCTTTCAGTCCTGGATAGCAACCACCCAGGCAAAAAACAACAACAAAAAACAAAAGCAAATCAAACAAACAAACAAACAAACAAACAAAAACAAAACAAAATGCACACCAACTAATATACGTACTGTAATTCAAGCATGATATTCAGCACCACAATTCTAATCAAGGCAGGTGTAATTTATTCAGCAGTAAATTATATTTTTGACAATTTAATGTGAGTCCAAGTATATATATATATATATATATATATATATATATACACACAAAAATTCTGCCAGGGTATGTAAACCTTTGAGCACAACTGTATATATATGCAGGATACAAGGAAAAGAAGTTCATCGTTCATATGCTCTGAGGTCCACTGGTACTTATCCCCAAATTCCTGTGCACGATTCAGGACAATGTTATATTTTAGTATCATTACATCACAATACATAGTCTTTATTTCATCTGCCAAGGATGTAATAAAATAATCTGCATTTATTTATGTATTTGTCTGTCTGTCTGCCTGTCTGACTTTTAGCAGGATTACATCAAAACTATTGCTCAGATTTTGACGGAATTTTCACCACACATAGATAGTAGGGCACAGAAGACTCCATTGAATTTTGGAGGTGATCTGGATCTGGATCCAAATTCTGGATTACGTTTCACTTTATATATAGGCATTTAAGGATTAAAACTACTTCATGGATTCTCACCAAATTTACACCACAGATACAGATTAGGGCATGAGAGACTCCACTGAATATTAGAGGTGATCTGGATCTGGATTGGTGGAGGCCAAAAATCCCAGGTTGCTCTTGTTTGCTATGCAGTAGTTTTATCTGATAAGTATTTTTTTTTTAAATTCTGTGCAGTAAATCCATATTTGTATCAGTAATATAATCATTTTGGCTTTTCTCATTTGCTTCCTTTATTATTACTTAAATCAAAAACCACAAATGAATACCTTAATTAAAAAAGCATGCCAGCACCCTTTTTTATTTAACAGAATGAAGTGATCAGTGGTATAAACATAAATATCCTGTTAACAAACCAGCATTTCATCTGCTTTCATTATCAGCAACTTCCCTTTTGAAGTCAATATCTCTTTAAAACATTTGTACTTTCTTCCATCGATGCCCCCAAGACACATTTTAGCTGACAGCGCTGAGATAAAAGGAAATAAAGGGAAAAGCTTTCATTTAACTTTCAAAGTTGTTGCGTTACCCCTGCACTATGTCAGTAAGTGCTAACATTACATAAATCCATTACTTAGTCCTGTGTTGTGGCATTTTATGGAGGAGAGAGGTGAGCCACACTGCAGTTATCATAACAGCTTCCTATGATCTGAACCCTGTGTGATCAGATTGGTTTTAATAGACTCTGCATTACTTGGAGGCAATTTCCTCAAACCGAAACATCTCTGGGCCTAGAATTAAAGTGCACATCTGAGGTGAAAACCATTTGTTCTGGAGAATGTCACAGCTGCAATGAAAGAGCTTATATGCTATTATCATGCACTACCTCAAAAAGATGACATCGCTGCAATTCCAACCTGCTCTCGTACATTTTCCAGTGCTCTGTGTCGACGGAGATGACATCAGATTTGCACATATTATGTCCAGTACGAGTATAGGTCTTTAAATTTGTGCCGCAATTTGTGTGTACTTTATTCCAAAAAAGAGCTCAAAATTTCTGTTAGTCTTGCACATACTCAAAGACTCACCCGGAGCGCAAACACACACCTTTTCATTTGAGATCAAAATAAAACTATTTCGGTGAGTGATTTTTTAAAAACATAGTTTTTAGTTTACTTTCATATCACCACTGAAAAATTGATTTCCAGCAACTGTCTCAGATTTACACTGGAAAGAAAGCGATAGCTAGAAGTCTCTCCCTCTCTATGCAATATAGTCACTGGCCACTTTATTACCTACACCTGTTCAATTGCTTGTTAACACAAATAGCTCATCAGGCAGTCATGTGGCAGCAAATAGAGGTGGACGATACCGGGAATTTTGGTATTGATCCGATACCAAGTAAATACAGGCCCAGTATCGCCGATATCGATACCGATACTTTTTCATATCTAAGTTTCATATATCCAAGGGATCCAAAAGACCTTGGATAGAATTTTGCCAAACATTGTACGTGACAACAAAATACTTTATCATCACAATCAACATTTTTGTTTAAAAAATATCACTCAACACAACTTAAAACAAAATCTCCTGAGGTAGAGGAGAGCGCTGAGTGGGCGGGCCAGGCTGAGCCTACCTGCATGGCTGTTGGCTGGCACTGCTGAGCCATGTGACGGCGCAACAACAAAAGACCAGATGATGATGAAAGACCAGGTGATACCCGGACAAGAGGCTCACAGTGACCCCCAGTTCCCGGCAGAAGCTCCTCCAGACGTGTGAGGAGAACTGGGGACCACGATCAGAGACGATATTGGTAGGTATCCTATGCAGACGGACGACGTGGTGGACCAGGAGGTCTGCTGTCTCCTGGGCTGTTGGGAGCTTCGGGAGGGCCACGAAGTGGGCCGCCTTGGAGAATCGGTCCACTATTGTGAAGATGGTGTTGTTGCCCTGGGACGGCGGGAGGCCCGTGACGAAATCCAGGCCGATATGGGACCAGGGGCGATGAGGCACAGGAAGCGGCTGGAGAAGTCCTTGGGACCTCTTGTGGTCTGCCTTGCCCCTGGCACAGGTGGTGCAGGCCTGGATGTACTCCCGGACGTCGGCCTCCATAGACGCCCACCAGAAGCGCTGCCGGACATCTGCCATGGTCCTTCGCACCCCTGGATGACAGGAGAGCTTGGAACCGTGACAGAAGTCCAAGACTGCAGCTCTGGCCTCTGATGGGACGTACAGACGGTTCTTCGGACCAGTTCCGGGGTCCGGGCTCCGTGCCAGGGCCTCCCGGACGATCTTCTCCACGTCCCAGGTGAGGGTGGCCATGATAGTGGACTCAGGAAGGATGGGCTCCGGTGGATCCGACAGTGCAGTTTTGACCTCCTCTTCGTGTACCCGGGACAAGGCATCCGACCTCTGGTTCTTGGTCCCGGGGCGATAGGTGATCCGGAAGTCAAAACGCCCGAAGAACAGTGACCAGCGGGCTTGCCTGGGGTTCAGCCGCTTGGCGGTCCTGATATACTCCAGGTTCCGATGGTCAGTGAAAACCGTGAACGGCACGGACGCTCCCTCCAACAGGTGTCTCCACTCCTCAAGAGCCTCTTTCACCGCAAGGAGTTCTCGATTGCCGACGTCATAGTTCCGTTCAGCCGGGGTCAACCTGCGAGAAAAGTAGGCACACGGGTGAAGAACCTTATCGTTCTCTCCGCTCTGGGATAGCACGGCCCCTATCCCTGAGTCAGAGGCATCCACTTCAACCACGAACTGGCGGCTAGGGTCGGGCTGCACCAAAACTGGCGCAGTAGAGAACCGTCGTTTCAACTCCTTGAACGCGGCTTCGCACCGATCCGACCAGGTGAAGGGGACTTTTGGAGAGGTCAGGGCTGTCAGGGGGCTAACTACCTGACTGTAGCCCTTAATGAACCTCCTATAGAAATTAGCGAAGCCGAGGAACTGTTGCAGCTTCCTACGGCTTGTTGGTTGGGGCCAATCTCTCGCCGTCGCAACCTTGGCCGGATCAGGGGCAACGGAGTTAGAGGAGATGATAAACCCCAGGAAGGACAAAGACGTGCGGTGAAACTCGCACTTCTCGCCCTTCACAAACAGTCGGTTCTCTAACAACTGCTGCAGGACCTGACGTACATGCTGGACATGGGTCTCAGGATCTGGAGAAAAGATGAGTATATCGTCCAGATATACGAAGACGAATCGGTGCAGGAAGTCCCGCAAGACGTCGTTAACCAAGGCTTGGAATGTTGCAGGGGCGTTGGTGAGGCCGAACGGCATGACCAGGTACTCAAAGTGACCTAACGGGGTGTTAAATGCCGTCTTCCATTCGTCTCCCTTCCGGATCCGAACCAGGTGATACGCATTTCTAAGATCCAGCTTAGTAAAGATTTTGGCTCCATCTAACAACGGCAACGGGTATCGGTTGCGAACCGTAATCTCATTCAGCCCCCTGTAATCAAAGCATGGACGGAGTCCACCATCTTTCTTGCCCACAAAAAGAAACCTGCACCCATCGGGGAGGTGGAGTTCCGCATCAGCCCGGCAGCTAATGAGTCCCGGGTGTAGGGCTCCATTGATTCGCGCTCAGGTCGTGAGAGGTTGTACAGCCTGCTGGACGGGAACTCGACGCCTGGAACCAAATCAATGGCACAATCGTACGGACGGTGCGGGGGAAGGGTGAGTGCCAGATCCTTGCTGAAGACGTCAGCAAGATCGTGGTACTCAACCGGTACTGCCGTCAGATTGGGAGGGACTTTGACCTCCTCCTTAGCATGTAAACCGGGAGGAACCGAGGATCCTAAACACACCCGATGGCAGGTTTCGCTCCACTGAACCACTACCCCAGACGGCCAATCAATCCGGGGATTGTGTTTCAACATCCATGGGAAGCCCAAAATCACGCGGGAGGTAGAAGGAGTTACAAAAAACTCAATCTCCTCCCGATGGTTTCCAGACACCACCAGAGTTACTGGTTGTGTCTTGTGTGTGATTAAAGGGAGGAGGGTGCCATCTAGTGCCCGCACCTGCAATGGCGAAGGAAGCGCCACCAGAGGGAGCCCTACCTCCCTTGCCCATCTGCTGTCTAGCAAATTCCCTTCTGACCCCGTGTCCACCAGTGCTGGGGCTTGAAGGGTTAAATCCCCACTCAGGATTGTAACTGGGAGTCGTGTGGCAACATGTGTGTGTCCCACGTCAATGTTATCACCCCCCTTAGCCCAGTCTCTAAGGGCGGTTGTTGTCGTTGTGGCCGTTTGGGGCAGTTTTTCTGTATGTGCTCCTTTGAGCTGCAGAGAAAACACTCCCCGCGGACCAGCCTCCTCATTTTGGCCCTGTGCGTTTCCCTAACAACGTCAGCAGGGGGAGCTGTTGCCCCACGGAGCGCTGCGGCTGTGGAGCGTGGGGAGGGCGGCCCCTTTTCGAACCCGGAAGGGAGAGGGACAGTGCGTATCCGGCCACGTCCTTCGCCTCGCTCCCGACGGCGTTCCTCCAACTGATTGTCTAACCGTATAACGAGATCGATAAGCCCATCTAAATCCCGCGGTTCTTCCTTAGCTACCAGATGCTCCTTCAGGACCGATGACAGTCCGTTTATGAAGGCGGCTTGGAGCGCAACGTTATTCCAGCCGGACCTCGCAGCCGCGATGCGGAAGTCGACTGCATATTCGGCTGCGCACCGGCGCCCCTGTCGCATTGACAGCAGCACTGTTGAAGCGGTCTCTCCTCTGTTAGGGTGATCAAACACTGTTCTGAACTCCCCCACGAACCCAGTGTATGCTGATAACAACCGTGAGTTCTGTTCCCAGAGCGCCGTAGCCCAGGCCCGAAGCAAGTTAATAACATAAGCCACCTTGCTGGCGTCAGACGCGTACATCACGGGTCGTTGTGCAAAGACGAGCGAACACTGCATCAGAAAGTCTGCGCACGTCTCCACACAACCCCCATACGGCTCTGGGGGACTTTTGTATGCTTCAGGGGATGGTGGGGGGGTTCGTTGAACGACCAGTGGAATGTTAATATCCGGCACCGGGTCGGCAGGAGGAGGAGCCGCAGCAGCGCTCTGATCGCGCGCTTCCACCTGTGCGGTGAGAGCCTCCATCCTGCGATTAAGGATGACGTTTTGCTCGGACATCAAATCCAGCCGAGCGGTAAAGGCGGTGAGGATTTGCTGCAACTCACCGAGCACGCCTCCTGCAGACGCCTGTGCACCCTGCTCTTCCATTGGCTGTCCAACAGATGGGTGACGCCCCTCGGGATCCATGACGCTGGCCGAGATATCCTGTTGTGAAAGTGTAGTGACACGGACCCACAACAGGGGGCGCAAAATGAACGGTCAATAGATGAGCCAAAAGGTAACAATTTAATGTTGTGAAGGTGCACAACGAATATACAGACAATCTCAGTATGTGATAACAGTCAATCCACAAAGGTGACGTGTGGGCAGGCTCGAGGATAGAAGACATCTGTCCTGAGAAGAGCCGGAACCACACGATTTCCGCCGCCACCGAACCTGGTGAATACTGGAGCCGCCAAGTCCCGAATTCCCAGGTGATCACCGTCCCCGACTGTCGGATCTGGTACTGCTGGCGAAGAGCAAAGACAGTCAAGTGTGGGTTTGTGTACACCCCGTAACAACAATGGTGGGAATGCCACCTCCACCTCTAACACACACTTGTGCAGCGTCTGTGTAACCACTTATCTGACGGGAAGTAGGACGAAACAGTCGCAACCCACGCCGGTCCTCTGGTTAGACAGCTGCAACACAATAGCTCTTGGAATTAATCAATATAGGCAGAGAAAGTTACCTCCATAGAAGTACGATATCTTGGCGATGAGGTGGAGATTACGTCTGGGTTTTATGGAGTGAGATGATGAAGAATGAGTGACAGCTGTCAGGAAATAATGAGTGACAGCTGTCACTCCCGGCTGTGTCCGTGGCGGCAGCGCCCTCTCGTGCCTGAAGCCCGCACTTCAGGCAGGGCGCCCTCTGGTGGTGGGCCAGCAGTACCTCCTCTTCTGGCGGCCCACACAACAGGTTTTTGAAAAAAATAAAAAGGTCAGATAGTTTTCTAACAGACCTCGTACATATAACAGATTTTGTCAGTTTTATTTATATAGCAGATTTCGATTTTAATGGACAAAATTTGCTGGTTCAACTGAATCCATTATATGTGAGTTTTATGTGTGTGTGTGTGTGTCTATACATATATACATATATATCTCTTGTGAGGACACTGGTGGTGCAGTGGTGGGCATAGTGAACCAAAACAGCTTCAATAATCGCTAATCCACTAACTGAAAAGTTGACTGTTATACTGCTTAACCAATAATGAACTACTAAAATTTTTTTGCTGAAGCTATTGCTCACCACTAATGTTTATCATATGAATTTAGTATATGGTCGACTCAAACACATTTGGATTTGAAGACAGTTTAAGCAAGTGGCCGCCAGTTCTATGTTCCCAGGGCTCCCTTCATTTTTATACATTTTGTAACTAATGCATTATTATTAAGAATTCATTTCAGACCTTCAAGATGACAAGGAAACATATATTAATACACAGTAAATTTTGCTCAGTAAAATATACTCTGCCAGGATAACATTTGGTCCCAGTCTAAATAGAGTAAAATACTCTCCATTATAGAGTGAAATCAGATCTACCATCTTGTCAAATCAAGTGTTTCTACTCCAATAAGAGTTGATTAAACACTGTGATAGAGTTGATTTAGCACTCTGATAGAGTATATTTAACTCTATTTGGACTGGGACCAAATGTTATACCAGCAGAGAAAATTTTACTCTGCAAAATTTACTGTGTAGTAAAATCAAAGGAAAGTTTGAGGAACACTAAAAGGAAGAAAATGTTATTAGTGCAGCAGATAACTGAAGCAATCATGCAAATGGTGATACAAACACCAAAATTGGCACAAATACTCCTTAGACAAAGTGATGCAAATTACTGGCTGAGCTAATAGTTTTGATTGTGTTGAATGTTTGGTCTCCAAAGTAAAGGTCAAACAAGGTCAAAGTCCATTGGATTCTATGACATGTCACATATGTTACCCCGTAACATGATAACTAAGCATAATACATGGTCCAAACTATTCCTTTTTAGAACTATGTTGACTCAGCTAATAATTTGCATCTTTTTTTTACCAAAATTGGAGCAACTTTAACTTTTGACCCGTGCACAAACTGAAACTGACCTTTGTTACCATTTTTGATGTTTTTATCCCATAACTCCTGATCATTCAGTCATAGATAGTCCAAACTATACCTTTTTGGAATCTTTACGATCAGACAAATAATGTGGTATAGTTTTCAAAATTATTTGAGTATTTTTAATTTTGACCCCTGTGTAATTCTTCAACTGACCCCTACCTGGCCACCTATTGAAAATTCAAGTGACAAGAGATAAACAGTGACATCAGAGCACATGTATATAGCGCCAAATCACAACAAACAGTTGCCCCAAGGCACTTTATATTGTAAGGCAATGGTGTGGTGGAAATTACATTTACAAGGCTAATAGTGCCCGTAGTTAAAGAATCACCCATAAACTGCACCGTTGCTATCCATGGTCCTGAACCTCCAGCCGGTGCTAGAGGTCCACTGCAGAAAGTAATGTCTGTATCGACTTTTTGTAATGGGAAATGTGACCACAGAGTACACTCGGCAGCAGATGTGGAGCAGGGAAAGAAGAAGAAGGAAAAAAATAAAAGGTCTGGGGGTTGAAATGTCATATGAACAGTTGGGTTCAACCACTGAACACCTCGGGGTTGATACAGACGGCCTTCAATGCTTTTAAAGGCCAAGGGTTTGTTCAGATGGCGCTTTGCTGTTATTCACCCTCATAGAGTCAAAGGAAACACACACACACACACACACACACACACACACACACACACACACACACACACACACACACACACACACACACACACACACACACACACACACACAGTGGCAATAAATCTCAGATTAGTTTGCTGGAAATGTGCAGTCTGGTGCAGATACAAGGCAGAAGGGAAAGGAAATGACCAAGGAGAGAAGTGTTTTCTTGGATATTTCATTTTAAAGACAATGATTGAGAAAGAATATGTGTGCATTTTTCAAATGTATTCTTGTAGAGACACATGAATTAACACATAGATTGTCTGTGCAAATTTCCCTGTTTTAACCTTAAGTTGAGAAATAAATAATTCATTTCAAAACTTATTCTCAGTTTGTCGTTTGCTGGGTGTGATGTCTCAAAATATAGATTTTAATTTAATTTATTTCATTTTAATTTAAATCTAATTTTCTCTTGTTGTCATGATTAATTGTCTTTCTGGATAGTTTGCAGCCATGTAACATTCTAATTCCAACAACAACAACAACATTTATTTATCAAGGACTGTTCGATTGTGCATACAAAATAAAATTGCAAAAAAGGACAACACATACACTATGCAAATATTTTAGGCACATTTAATGCATCATAAAAGCATTAAAAATTAAGCATATCTGATAAAAATTCATAAATAAATGAAAAGTCTAATGATTTTAAGCTTTAATGATAATTGCTATGAAAATTGGGTTCTATATACGAGGTCTGTTAGAAAAGTATCCGACCTTTTTATTTTTTTCAAAAACCTGATGGATTTGAATCACGTGTGCTTGCATGAACCAACCTTGAACTTTCGTGTGCATGCGGGAGTTTTTTCACGCCTGTCGATTGCATCATTTGCTTGTAAGCAGCCTTTGTGTGAGGATGGGTGGAGTCTCTCGTTTTTTTCTTTGCAAGGGTAATGGCGGAACGACTGGAGCAGCACGACTGCATCAAATTTTGCCAGAAACTGGGCAACAGCCAGGAGGAAACCATTCGGATTATTCAGACGGCTTTCGGTGACGATCCTATGAGCATTAGAGCATGACACGGGAGTGGATTTTCACTCCCGTCCCATCCTGCTCCCAGAAAAAAAATCCCATCCTGTCCCAATCCTGGACTGGAGTAAAAAAATAAATCCCATCCCGTCCCACTCCTGTAAAGATGACTCCCAATCCCATCCCGCTCCCACTCAAAATCAGTCCCACTCCCATCGCACTCCCATATGTCTCGCGCCGTGATGATCAATCAGGGACTGAATATGTAGTGACATGGAGATGTCTGGAGTTTGACTGAAGATGTGAACATGTCCTGTATCTGGTAGAAGCCTGTGAGCAGGACTTATGTCTCTTTAGTCCTTTATTTCACAATTATGACAGAGTTTTTGGAGCGAGCAGCAGCCCCACAGCAAGCAGCGGAGTTTCTTTCTCTTTTAATTTTTTGTGCACGCGCGAGCGAATCGTCTGGGGAGAATATTTTATTAATTAACTACACAGATGTATAATAAAACAAATGGTGACTGGTTTCTAAACACAATTATGACAGAGTTTTTTGGCTCTGCGAGCTGCAGCAAGCAGCGGAGTTTCTTTTTTTTTATTGTTTACATGTGCGCAAGTGAATGGGACAGTTGGTCCTCAAATTGGGTCCTGCAGAGGCGGAAGGGCCGCTGAAAGTAGCCGTCATCCAGACTCAGCTCCTGCAGCAAATAATGATACTCTCTGTATTGGGAGCTTTCCACAACAACTCGCTCCGTGTGATCAAGGTCCGTCATGTTAACTTGACTGACAGCCGGAGCCAGCGAGCGGAATGGAAGCTCCTTCTATTTGATGATGCACCGGGGTGAATTTTTGCAGCAAAAGCAGAGCGACACACCAGGCGAAGGAGGCGCGTCCGTCGCCACGCAACCCCCGCGAATTTGTAGCGTCTGATCACGCCCGGTGTGAACGCGTTTTGCTTGTTTAAAATAGATGAAAATCATCATCTATTTTTGGCATTCCCGCTCCTGCCCGCTCCTGTTCATTTTTATTCCCGTCCCATCCCAATCACGGGATTGATACAATTTTGACTCCCATCCCACGGGAATCCCGCAGGAATCACGTGACCCACGGGAATTCCCGAAAAATGTCATCCTCTAATTAGCATCACACAGATTAAGGAGCAGTACAACCAGTTTAAAGACGGTGGAGAGCGCACTGCGCTCCGGTCGGCCATCAACATGCTGAAATGACCAGATCATTTCCAAAGTGAACGCTGTGGTGATGCGAGACCATCGTGTGACTATCCGAGAAATTGTAGAAGAGGTGAGCATGTCACAACATGTCCTGTGAGGCTTCAACATGGTGGCGCTTTTGCGCCGTCAGCTTCGTGTCAAAGCCATCGACGTGAATTTCGCTGCAACTCTTTTCATGGCCAAATCTTCTGTCACAGTGGAATGTGCCGAAAAAGTGCTGATGTCCACCTCTTCCGCAGTTTCTTGGATAGTCACACGACTATCCACCTGGCTGTCGCCCAGTTTCTGGCAAAATTTGATGCAGTCGCGCTGCTCCAGTTGTTCCGCCATTTTCATTGCAAAGAAAAAACGATGAGAGACTACACCCATCCTCACACAAAGGCTGCTTACAAGCAAATGATGCAATCGACAGGCGTGAAAAAAGTCACTCATGCAGTTCAAGGTTCAAGGTTGGTTCATGCAAGCACACGAAGCCCCACGATTCCAGGATTATTTTGTGTTCCCAGGGTTAAAAAGAAGTCGGCTGGTTGCAGAGCCTTTGCTAACTGTGCTCTTACTGTGTGAAACAGTTTGCCAGTTGACATTAGAAAGTGCACCTCAGTTGAATCTTTTCAAACAAATCTTAAATTGTATTTATTTTCCAGTGCTTATATTTAGTTTTTATGCTTTTTAACTTTTTCTTATACTTACTACAAGTACTTTGTATGTTTTACTTGCATACATGCTCAATTTTATTTGTTCTTATGAATGTGTAATCTTTTGTGGCCCATTCACACATAACACGAAGTTGGGCGAAAGAAGTAGAAACCAGACAGGTGTGACCGATCCTGTGACGAGGTTTAGTGCACGCTCGTGTGCACGCGCATGAACGCAGTGTGAGCACGTGAGAGGTGTGATACCATATCACGCTCACACAGTAGTGGAAGCAATCACGTTGTACAAATGCACATAAATCGACAAAAATGTGTAAGGACAAAATAATGAGAGCACAGAACATTATAAGCGCAATACTATTTAACTGTAACACAATCATGTTACTAGTCCATCAATCAATCAATTCAATCAATTTTATTTATATAGCGCCAAATCACAACAAACAGTTGCCCCAAGGCGCTTTATATTGTAAGGCAAGGCCATACAATAATTACGTAAAAACCCCAACAGTCAAAACGACCCCCTGTGAGCAAGCACTTGGCGACAGTGGGAAGGAAAAACTCCCTTTTAACAGGAAGAAACCTCCAGCAGAACCAGGCTCAGGGAGGGGCAGTCTTCTGCTGGGACTGGTTGGGGCTGAGGGAGAGAACCAGGAAAAAGACATGCTGTGGAGGGGAGCAGAGATCAGTCACTAATGATTAAATGCAGAGTGGTGCATACAGAGCAAAAAGAGAAAGAAACACTCAGTGCATCATGGGAACCCCCCAGCAGTCTACGTCTATAGCAGCATAACTAAGGGATGGTTCAGGGTCACCTGATCCAGCCCTAACTATAAGCTTTAGCAAAAAGGAAAGTTTTAAGCCTAATCTTAAAAGTAGAGAGGGTGTCTGTCTCCCTGATCTGAATTGGGAGCTGGTTCCACAGGAGAGGAGCCTGAAAGCTGAAGGCTCTGCCTCCCATTCTACTCTTACAAACCCTAGGAACTACAAGTAAGCCTGCAGTCTGAGAGCGAAGCGCTCTATTGTGGTGATATGGTACTATGAGGTCCCTAAGATAAGATGGGACCTGATTATTCAAAACCTTATAAGTAAGAAGAAGAATTTTAAATTCTATTCTAGAATGAACAGGAAGCCAATGAAGAGAGGCCAATATGGGTGAGATATGCTCTCTCCTTCTAGTCCCCGTTAGTACTCTAGCTGCAGCATTTTGAATTAACTGAAGGCTTTTCAGGGAACTTTTAGGACAACCTGATAATAATGAATTACAATAGTCCAGCCTAGAGGAAATAAATGCATGAATTAGTTTTTCAGCATCACTCTGAGACAAGACCTTTCTAATTTTAGAGATATTGCGTAAATGCAAAAAAGCAGTCCTACATATTTGTTTAATATGCGCATTGAATGACATATCCTGATCAAAAATGACTCCAAGATTTCTCACAGTATTACTAGAGGTCAGGGTAATGCCATCCAGAGTAAGGATCTGGTTAGACACCATGTTTCTATAATTTGTGGGGCCAAGTACAATAACTTCAGTTTTATCTGAGTTTAAAAACAGGAAATTAGAGGTCATCCATGTCTTTATGTCTGTAAGACAATCCTGCAGTTTAGCTAATTGGTGTGTGTCCTCTGGCTTCATGGATAGATAAAGCTGGGTATCATCTGCGTAACAATGAAAATTTAAGCAATGCCGTCTAATAATACTGCCTAAGGGAAGCATGTATAAAGTGAATAAAATTGGTCCTGGCACAGAACCTTGTGGAACTCCATAATTAACCTTAGTCTGTGAAGAAGATTCCCCATTTACATGAACAAATTGTAATCTATTAGATAAATATGATTCAAACCACCGCAGCGCAGTGGCTTTAATACCTATGGCATGTTCTAATCTCTGTAATAATATTTTATGGTCAACAGTATCAAAAGCAGCACTGAGGTCTAACAGAACAAGCACAGAGATGAGTCCACTGTCTGAGGCCATAAGAAGATCATTTGTAACCTTCACTAATGCTGTTTCTGTACTATGATGAATTCTAAAACCTGACTGAAACTCTTCAAATAGACCATTCCTCTGCAGATGATCAGTTAGCTGTTTTACAACTACCCTTTCAAGAATTTTTGAGAGAAAAGGAAGGTTGGAGATTGGCCTATAATTAGCTAAGATAGCTGGGTCAAGTGATGGCTTTTTAAGTAATGGTTTAATTACTGCCACCTTAAAAGCCTGTGGTACATAGCCAACTAATAAAGACAGATTGATCATATTTAAGATCGAAGCATTAATTAATGGTAGGGCTTCCTTGAGCAGCCTGGTAGGAATGGGGTCTAATAGACATGTTGATGGTTTGGAGGAAGTAACTAATGAAAATAACTCAGACAGAACAATCGGAGAGAAAGAGTCTAACCAAATACCGGCATCACTGAAAGCAGCCAAAGAGAACGATATGTCTTTGGGATGGTTATGAGTAATTTTTTCTCTAATAGTTAAAAGTTTATTAGCAAAGAAAGTCATAAAGTCATTACTAGTTAAAGTTAAAGGAATACTCGGCTCAATAGAGCTCTGACTCTTTGTCAGCCTGGCTACAGTGCTGAAAAGAAACCTGGGGTTGTTCTTATTTTCTTCAATTAGTGATGAGTAGAAAGATGTCCTAGCTTTACGGAGGGCTTTTTTTTTATAGAGCAACAGACTCTTTTTCCAGGCTAAGTGAAGATCTTCTAAATTAGTGAGAAGCCATTTCCTCTCCAACTTATGGGTTATCTGTTTAAGCTGCAAGTTTGTGAGTTATACCACAGAGTCAGGCACTTCTGATTTAAAGCTCTCTTTTTCAGAGGAGCTACAGCATCCAAAGTTGTCTTCAATGAGGATGTAAAACTATTGACTTACAGAGTTTAGGTAGCTACTCTGCACTGTGTTGGTATATGGCATTAGAGAACATAAAGAAGGAATCATATCCTTAAACCTAGTTACAGCGCTTTCTGAAAGACTTCTAGTGTAATGAAACTTATTCCCCACTGCTGGGTAGTCCATCAGAGTACATGTAAATGTTATTAAGAAATGATCAGACAGAAGTAAGTTTTCAGGGAATACTGTTAAGTCTTCAGTTTCCATACCATAAGTCAGAACAAGATCTAAGATATGATTAAAGTGGTGGGTGGACTCATTTACATTTTGAGCAAAGCCAGTTGAGTCTAATAATAGATTAAATGCAGTGTTGAGGCTGTCATTCTCAGCATCTGTGTGGATGTTAAAATCGCCCACTATAATTATCTTATCTGAGTTAAGCACTAAGTCAGACAAAAGGTCTGAAAATTCACAGAGAAACTCACAGTAACGACCAGGTGGACGATAGATAATAACAAATAAAACTGGTTTTTGGGACTTCCAATTTGGATGGACAAGACTAAGAGTCAAGCTTTCAAATGAATTAAAGCTCTGTCTGGGTTTTTGATTAATTAATAAGCTGGAATAGTAATGATTTGTAAGTGATGCCTGTTGACTTGATGGTTTGTGTTGGAAATGATGAAACAAATGGATTTAGTTTTGTCTGTTAAAATATATAATTCCTGTTATAAAGAGCAGACAATACAAGAATTAATGTCCTTTCCGTTCCTTTATGTTCATGAACCATGGCCGTGGACATAAACAAGGAATTAATGAACTGACATGAATGAATTGATGTGCTGATATCATGAACACATCAGTGGCTCCGCGTGTCCAGCACGCTGCGCGCTGAACGACACCGTAACGTGAACTACAACTCACATGGTGGAAGTGACATTTGGATCACCAGCTGAGCGTTCATATGACCAGATGGATATATTCACATGGGGCAGCCTGGCTGATGGCATCTGCAGTGTGCAGTGAGGTGCTGCTGCACGTGTTGCAAAGGTGATATGTGTTTTTATTTTTTGCCATCTCAGGAGAGCATGCCGATACATGAGCATTGCGGTGGTGTATTGAGAGGTGACGTTCTATATGGCACAATATGTGTTCTCCAGCTGTGAGCAGCGATGACACAGCGATGAGCTAACCCTAACCCTAACCCTTGCACACCATTTGTGTTACTCAAAGGGAGGGGGGAAACGACCCACTTGCGGAGAACTTAGAAAATGCGGGGCCATTCGCACAGCCAGTTTGAAAGTGGTCTGTCTGCTGTCTACTCTCGTGCTGGCAGCATGAATGACCCACCTTTTATAAGTGCCCGCAAGTGGTGCTGGATGTTCATGGGTGGCACCTGGACTACAGCAGAGTGTGGGTCGAATGGTCACTTGCCTGGCATTCACTGTCATTAAGCTGCTGGTGTGAAGGCTGCCTTGATCTCGCCGTTTGGGCAGGGTTCAATATAGCTGATTATTTTTTGCAGCTCCTCGGCCGCGGCGTGATTTGTCCGACCTGCGTACGACATGCTGTGCGAATGTTGCGAACATGATCAGATGGCAGTGCAACCTCATCTTGCCTGCCGTTTGTATGGGTTTCTAGGACAAGCAACACGTGAATGTAGAATGCATGTGCTGTGGCCGAATGGTTGTGGCAACTGCTGTACGAGACGTTCAAAGTGGCTCTGAAATTTCACGAGTGGCATTTTGAACCCTCCTTTGTGCGCCATTCGGTTTCAATCGTGTTATTGTGAAGGGGCCCTTATTGTTCTGTGTAATGATCTATTATGTACAACAATTTTGTAAATTTTCTCCCTGAAAGTCCAATATATGTAAATAAAATGATTTATTACGAGGGCTGTCAATAAAGTATATGTCCTTTTTATTTTTTTCAAAAACTATATGGATTTCATTCATATGTTTTTACGTCAGACATGCTTGAACCCTCGTGCGCATGCGTGAGTTTTTCTACGCCTGTCGGTGACGTCATTCGCCTGTGAGCACTACTTGTGGGAGGAGTCGTCCAGCCCCTCGTCGGAATTCCTTTGTCTAAGAAGTTGCTGAGAGACTGGCGCTTTGTTTGATCAAAATTTTTTCTAAACCTGTGAGGCACATCGAAGTGGACACGGTTCAAAAAATTAAGCTGGTTTTCGGTGAAAACTTTAACGGCTGATGAGAGATTTTGAGGTGATACTGTCGCTTTAAGGACTTCCCACGGAGCGAGACGTCGTGCAGCACTCCCAGGCGCCGTCGTCAGCCTGTTTTAATGTAAAATGAGAAACTGTTTAACAGCTGGACATGTTCCAACTTGTCCTTAAGGCTTCCAACAGAGGTGTTTTTCCTGTGGTGGAGCGTCACGGCGGCTGCGAGCCAACGCTGCAATCCGCCCGCACATCTTTCATTAAAAAAATCTCCTTTAACAGTGGAATATCCGGATAAAATGCTGAAACCGACTTCTTCTGAAACTTCTCTGTTCTCTCACAACGTCCTGGATCAATAAAGCCTGAAATGTTGAGGTTTTCAGCTTGAAACAGGCTGACGACGGTGCCTGAGAGCGCTGCACGACGTTTCGCACCGTGGGAAGTCCTTAAAGCGACAGTATCACCTCAAAATCTCTCATCAGCCGTTAAAATTTTCACCGAAAACCAGCTTAATTTTTCAAACCGTGTCCACTTCGATGTGCCTCACAGGTTTAGAAAAAATTTTGATCAAACAAAGCGCCAGTCTCTCAGCAACTTCTCAGACAAAGGAATTCCGACGAGGGGCTGGACGACTCCTCCCACAAGGAGTGCTCACAGGCGAATGACGTCACCGACAGGCGTGGAAAAACTCACGCATGCGCACGAGGGTTCAAGCATGTCTGATGTAAAAACATATGAATGAAATCCATATAGTTTTTGAAAAAAATAAAAAAGACCTATACTTTATTGACAGACCTTGTATAATTATTATTATTATTATTATTATTATTATTATTGATTGTTCTGTCTGAGTTATTTTCATTAGTTACTTCATCCAAACCATCAACATGTCTATTAGACCCCATTCCTACCAGGCTGCTCAAGGAAGCCCTACCATTATTTAATGCTTAGCTAATGCTAATTATAGGCCAATCTCCAACCTTCCTTTTCTCTCAAAAATTCTTGAAAGGGTAGTTGTAAAACAGCTAACTGATCATCTGCAGAGGAATGGTCTATTTGAAGAGTTTCAGTCAGGTTTTAGAATTCATCATAGTACAGAAACAGCATTAGTGAAGGTTACAAATGATCTTCTTATGGCCTCGGACAGTGGACTCATCTCTGTGCTTGTTCTGTTAGACCTCAGTGCTGCTTTTGATACTGTTGACCATAAAATTTTATTACAGAGATTAGAGCATGCCATAGGTATTAAAGGCACTGCGCTGCAGTGGTTTGAATCATATTTATCTAATAGATTACAATTTGTTCATGTAAATGGGGAATCTTCTTCACAGACTAAGGTTAATTATGGAGTTCCACAAGGTTCTGTGCTAGGACCAATTTTATTCACTTTATACATGCTTCCCTTAGGCAGTATTATTAGACGGCATTGCTTAAATGTTCATTGTTACGCAGATGATACCCAGCTTTATCTATCCATGAAGCCAGAGGACACACACCAATTAGCTAAACTGCAGGATTGTCTTACAGACATAAGGACATGGATGACCTCTAATTTCCTGCTTTTAAACTCAGATAAAACTGAAGTTATTGTACTTGGCCCCACAAATCTTAGAAACATGGTGTCTAACCAGATCCTTACTCTGGATGGCATTACCCTGACCTCTAGAAATCTTGGAGTCATTTTTGATCAGGATATGTCATTCAAAGCGCATATTAAACAAATATGTAAGACTGCTTTTTTGCATTTACGCAATATCTCTAAAATTAGAAAGGTCTTGTCTCAGAGTGATGCTGAAAAACTAATTCATGCATTTATTTCCTCTAGGCTGGACTATTGTAATTCATTATTATCAGGTTGTCCTAAAAGTTCCCTGAAAAGCCTTCAGTTAATTCAAAATGCTGCAGCTAGAGTACTGACTCGGACTAGAAGGAGAGAGCATATCTCACCCATATTGGCCTCTCTTCATTGGCTTCCTGTTAATTCTAGAATAGAATTTAAAATTCTTATTCTTACTTATAAGGTTTTGAATAATCAGGTCCCATCTTATCTTAGGGACCTCATAGTACCATATCACCCCAATAGAGCGCTTCGCTCTCAGACTGCAGGCTTACTTGTAGTTCCTAGGGTTTGTAAGAGTAGAATGGGAGGCAGAGCCTTCAGCTTTCAGGCTCCTCTCCTGTGGAACCAGCTCCCAATTCGGATCAGGGAGACAGACACCCTCGCTACTTTTAAGATTAGGCTTAAAACTTTCCTTTTTGCTAAAGCTTATAGTTAGGGCTGGATCGGGTGACCCTGAACCATCCCTTAGTTATGCTGCTATAGACTTAGACTGCTGGGGGGTTCCCATGATGCACTGAGTGTTTCTTTCTCTTTTTGCTCTGTATGCACCACTCTGGATTTAATCATTAGTGATTGATCTCTGCTCCCCTCCACAGCATGTCTTTTTCCTGGTTCTCTCCCTCAGCCCCAACCAGTCCCAGCAGAAGACTGCCCCTCCCTGAGCCTGGTTCTGCTGTAGGTTTCTTCCTGTTAAAAGGGAGTTTTTCCTTCCCACTGTCGCCAAGTGCTTGCTCACAGGGGGTCGTTTTGACCATTGGGGTTTTTACGTAATTATTGTATGGCCTTGCCTTACAATATAAAGCGCCTTGGGGCAACTGTTTGTTGTGATTTGGCGCTATATAAATAAAATTGATTGATTGATTGATTGATTAGTAGTAGTAGCATTGTTATCGTTATTATTGTGATTCTTAGTATTATTGGCAGTGGCGGCGCCAAGGGGGGCTAGGGGGGGCTTAAGCCCCCCAATAATGAGCCGTGCCTCCACTCAGCCCCCCCCCTAAAACAATTCTGCCAATAATGTGAATAGCGACCGACATATTTGTGGATCTCAACTGCAGTTTTGCACTGAGAATGTCTCAATATTGCGTAACTGAGCAAAGTGATGAATGTGTGTGTTCAGTGATCCAGCAATGCTGAATCACCCTTCACAAACAGAATTTTCAGTTTTGCAAATAAACATTTATTTGTAAAACCCCACACACAAGTTACAAATCAGAAATTTGTGTTTGTGGATCACAAAGCACATGTACAAATCAAAGGATATTTGTAAATCACCCTCTGTGCAAGTATTAATGAGACAAATTTAACTCCATACTCCAAAAATTTAGGTTTCCTAAATATTTATTATGGCCACTCTTAAAACTTCACTTAGAACTAAGTTTCTCAGGCGATATCTTTTATTTACTTTTATCGAATGTTATGACCTTGGTGTTCAATTGGCAATAAATCTTTGACATAGACGATTTGTGTAAGGTTGATTCCATGCATTGTCTTGAGCACCATTTCAGTGAATTCAGTTTGTATACCTATGTGCAACTTTACTGAACTTGCACTCATTCTAAGTGATGTGTGTGTGCATTGATACCACATTTTAGAGGAGCACGGGTGACTAAAACATATACCTTGGTATTTATAAGCAATTTACTATATATTGTTCATTTCGACTATATTTTGTGGAGCCCCTCCAACTTTTACCCCAGCCCCCCTCAGCCTCCCCAACAAAACTTTTCTGGCGCCGCCACTGATTATAGGTGCTCGATCAACATAAACATACCTGAATACACAATATAGAAATCCGGGATAACAGAAAAAAATCAGGTTTGATTACATTAGTCAAGATAGGTTCAGATGTGCAATTAGGTCAAGCCACGTAAGAGTAAGGCAGAGAAAAGTCGTTCTTGGCTTTCTTTCACCAACCACAAGGTTGATTACAGAGGTAGGGAGGCTAAAATGGAGAGAATGTATATCACATACTTTCCACCAAGTGACCATCAGCTAATAATGTAAGCTTATGAAGAACTAAAGCATATAATAATTTAAAAAAGAAATGCAGCTCCTGTAATAAAAGAATGAGGAAAAACCAATGCAGACAACAGCTGAGCAGCTGAATGCCTAATCAGGGTAATATACATATATATTTACTTAACTCTGCTCTTAACTGAAATCATCATAATTGCGCCATTCATGGAGTCACTTGTCATTTGCACAAATTACCAGCTGTACACTTTACCATAAATGTCAA
This sequence comes from Thalassophryne amazonica, assembly GCF_902500255.1. Taxonomy (NCBI): domain Eukaryota; kingdom Metazoa; phylum Chordata; class Actinopteri; order Batrachoidiformes; family Batrachoididae; genus Thalassophryne; species Thalassophryne amazonica. The sequence goes on from NC_047117.1 coordinate 29,348,707, forward strand.
CAGTAGAAGTTAATATGTTGCTGAGAAAATGTTCCATGATTACAAGCATTAATCCACAATGCTAAGATATTGATTATGATCATGTACATTAGATAGATAGATAGATAGATAGATAGATAGATAGATAGATAGATAGATAGATAGATAGATAGATAGATAGATAGATGAAAGCATTCTGAATCATTGTCTGTGTTGTGTTAATCTCGCAGCTGTGTAACTTCCATTAGTGTTGTTGCGACGCCTCCATTCAATTAATGTTCATACAGAGCAATGATGAAATATCAGAACACCTTGCAGACCAGTAAGTACCGTGATACACTGTTGATTCCAGTATACAAAGGACGTGCACAAATGACTTACACATTCCTGCTCCCAATGACTGTTGTCTTTACTGATTTTAGCAGTTAGAAAAAGGTTAATGTCTCTGTCATGGGGGGGGGGGCACAAAGCCCAAATCTTGAACATTACTGAATTCATTGCAAACGTTATCTTACCTCAACAACTGCAGATGTGAAGTCATTAAACCTGAGTTGATGCCCCACCTCTTCCCATCCACCACACAGTGGAATCACCTGGTGTCCTTCCTGGCAAGCACCCAGGCAGACAACTCAGCTACCTCCATCTCCCAAAAGTAACCATCTACTGTATCTGCTGCAACCATGTGAAATGTTTGCCTTCTTCTGTCATTCTCCAGTTGCTGGGATCCTCACCAGTGAGCACCTGTGTGTTGTGTCATGCACTAGCATATTGTTGATACTGATTTTCCCTCTCAATGAAATACTCCTCATTTGAGTAACCCCTTGTTTGGCACAAAGTCATTCCAGCAGTACCCAAAGGTTTTCTGATGACACCTAGTACCAAAGACATCTAGTCTTCACCTTAGGTCACTGGTTCTGGGTCTCACAACCATGTACTCAGGACAGGAAGCTCAAAGACTGTAAGGACTTGGTGATCTTGTTCTACTACAAAGGTATCCGTATCACCAAACACCTTTATTCAGGGACTTCATGGCTTCATGTTGCCTCTCCATCTCAAAGGCCAAGGACCCAGAGACAAGAATGTCAGTGCAGTGTTACAGTTAATGAATCTGATGAGAGGTTCGACAGTTTCGATGCATTCAGATGCACTTTGGATTGTACACAGTAGCAGTAAAATTAATACAAACACAATAACAGTAAAGGTGATCAGTGCGTTTGTTTCAAAAACAGAAGGTTCCTGGTTCAAGACCACCCGTGCCACCTCTCCATGTAATGTGGAGTTGCATCAGGAAGGGCATCCAGCGTAAAACCTGTCCCAAATCAAAATGTAGATCCTTGTCTGATTTGCTGTTGGGACCTCAACCAAGATGGGAGAAGCCAAAATAACTTGCATTTATAATGACAATAGTTAGTACTCCTTCTTCTTTTAAAAGCCTAGATCTTTGTCTTGATCCTAGACAAAGGCAAACCTGGACACTCCAATTTCAAGGGGAGGTGATGGTCTAGTGGATAAATTGTTGGGCTTAGTTCAAATTCCAGCCTGACTGGAAAATCACTAAGGGTCCTTGGGCAAGGTCCTTAATCCCCTAGTTGCTCCCAGTGTGTAGTGAGTACCTTGTATGGCAGCATCCTCACATCGGGGTGAATGTGAGGCATTATTTGTAAAGTGCTTTTGAGCGTCTGATGCAGATGGAAAAGCGCAATATAAATCCAGTCCATTTACCATTTATCCACTGAGTCCACAAAGATCACAGCACTGGCTGCAAAGTCAATGTTAGTAAACCTTTTATCGTCAAAAAAGGCAAGAAGACACTTGACTTGACAACCCTGTTCAGTCCTTGGAGCACTGAACAGAGCAAACCAGAACACATCCCTGAGGAATCCCAAAATTCTCTGCGAAGAAGTCAGATATTATTTACCCACTCCACTCAGCAGTCACATTATCTGTGTATATGCTAGCCTATACACAGGTACTGTAATATAACATAACAGTAATGACTATCACAAGAAATTATTACTGTAATGATGTGCACAACTTTAACATCAATGAATGGAAATATGCACCTGTTAGGCTTTAATTCTGGCTCTTGATAAGTGTGCACATTTTGTACATATGTAAGAAAATGGTACAACCCTTGGCAAAAATTATGGAATCACCGGCCTCGGAGGATGTTCATTCAGTTGTTTAATTTTGTAGAAAAAAAAGCAGATCACAGACATGACACAAAACTAAAGTCATTTCAAATGGCAACTTTCTGGCTTTAAGAAACACTATAAGAAATCAAGAAAAAAAGATTGTGGCAGTCAGTAACGGTTACTTTTTTAGACCAAGCAGAGGAAAAAAATATGGAATCACTCAATTCTGAGGAAAAAATTATGGAATCACCCTGTAAATTTTCATCCCCAAAACTAACACCTGCATCATATCAGATCTGCTCATTAGTCTGCATCTAAAAAGGAGTGAACACACCTTGGAGAGCTGTTGCACCAAGTGGACTGACATGAATCATGGCTCCAACACGAGAGATGTCAATTGAAACAAAGGAGAGGATTATCAAACTCTTAAAAGAGAGTAAATCATCACGCAATGTTGCAAAAGATGTTGGTTGTGTTGTGTGTTGGGGGGGCGTGGCTGGATGTTTTGGTGTTCTTTTCTTTTCTTTGCTCTCCAGGTGGCATGAGGGCTGATTTGTCTGTGAAGAAGGTGCTGGCTGAAGAGTCTTCACCCTCATCAACATCATGGAAAGCACCTGTGATTGGTGCTCACGTGCAACCTGGACGACTTGCAGCTGAAGCAGATAATTGGATGGCGTTCTGCATTTAAGTCATGTGTGATTTGAGCAGAACTGCCGGGAACTCGACCTTGTGACGTTCGTTTGTGAGACGCTGAGGACCGCGCCTGGGTTTTGACACATCGAGCCCGTGAAGCAGGGAGGGGTGAGGACACATGCTGTCAGCACACACTAAAGGTAATTAAGTGTTTAAGTAATTGTTGATAGTGACTTGGTGTTTTGTTACACAGTATACTGGAATTGTGAAGAGAATTGTGCAGTTTGCTTCTCACTGCTGTGGCGTGAAGGATAAGTGATCCTCCACTTGTTGTGAGAAGCTGCTCATTTGCATAAAGTAAAAAAAAGGACACTGACCTGAGTGTGTTGCTGATAGCGTGTGTTTATTGGAAGATATAGTTGTATCTGTTGACTTACCTCACCTTCTCTTTGCTTCACAGAGAATCAGTTTGTCGTGTCCACCTGGGGGGTGTTTGGCGGTGGTAGGAAGTCCAGGAGCGCCGGCTTTAATCCTTGCGGGTGCTGGAGAGCGAGCCACGAATCACTCCACCAGAGGGATGTTGTTTTTATGTTTTTACACTTTTAAGCACAGGTGAATAATAAATAGTTTCTGTTTGGAACCGCTTTCTGGTTATTTTTAGCGCTGGGTCCTGTCTGACGCAGGTCCGCTCCTCAACCCGCGTCGACACATAACAGGTTGTTCACAGTCAGCTGTGTCTAAACTCTGGACCAAATACAAACAACATGGGAAGGTTGTTAAAGGCAAACATACTGGTAGACCAAGGAAGACATCAAAGCGTCAAGACAGAAAACTTAAAGCAATATGTCTCAAAAATCGAAAAATGTACAATAAAACAAATGAGGAATGAATGGGAGGAAACTGGAGTCAACGTCTGTGACCGAACTGTAAGAAACCGCCTAAAGGAAATGGGATTTACATACAGAAAAGATAAACGAAAGTCATCATTAACACCTAAACAAAAAAAACAAGGTTACAATGGGCAAAGGAAAAGCAATCGTGGACTGTGGATGACTGGATGAAAGTCATATTCAGTGATGAATCTCGAATCTGCATTGGGCAAGGTGATGATGCTGGAACTTTTGTTTGGTGCCGTTCCAATGAGATTTATAAAGATGACTGCCTGAAGAGAACATGTAAATTTCCACAGTCATTGATGATATGGGGCTGCATGTCAGGTAAAGGCACTGGGGAGATGGCTGTCATTACATCATCAATAAATGCACAAGTTTATGTTGATATTTTGGACAATTGAAAGGATGTTTGGGGATGATGAAATCATTTTTCAAGATGATAATGCATCTTGCCATAGAGCAAAAACTGCAAAAACATTCCTTGCAAAAAGACACATAGGGTCAATGTCATGGCATAGGGTCAATGTCAATGAGCAGATCTGATTTGATGCAGGTGTTAATTTGGGGGATGAAAATTTACAGGGTGATTCCATAATTTTTTCCTCAGAATTGAGTGATTCCATATTTTTTTCCTCTGCTTGGTCTACTGTTACTGACTGCCACAATCTTTTTTTCTTGATTTCTTATAGTGTTTCTTAAAGCCAGAACGTTGCCATTTGAAATGACTTTAGTTTTGTGTCATGTCTGTGATCTGCTTTTTTTTCTACAAAATTAAACAACTGAATGAACATCCTCTGAGGCAGGTGATTCCATAATTTTTGCCAGGGGTTGTATAAGAACAAAGTATTACTTTGGTTTCTGATTGGAGTGACTGCTGACTGAACACACATAAGGCACCACGAAATCAAAAGTGACTAAAGACAATTTTAATTATGTGCTGACATGAAGTCATCCAATTGTTTGCCTCAATTTCTGAAATCTGGAGAAAGTGCACATTTATGTTCACAGAACCCAGATCACAAAATGCCAGCAGATCCTACTGATGAGTTCCCAGAAAAATGCTTGTCCAAGACTTTATTTGGGTTCCTTGAACCCTGGTTTGTGTCTTTACTCTCCAACTTGGCATTGGGATATCTTGGGAGTCCTTGACAACTTTTATAGAGTCCCGATCGACATAGTTATTGAACTTCAGGTCTCTGACCTGGAATAATCTCTATGAAACATAAATCAATAATAATAAATAAATAAAAAGCCCATAACAAAATAATTTAAAAACCTTGAAAGAAATGAAAAAGAATCAAAAAGGACACTCAGTAACACATATGGTAATAGAAAGAATAAAGATGAAAGTCTTATTAAAAGCCAAGTGAAGTAAAAGCTTTTAGTTGAGCCAATCGCTTCTTTATTGATTTCTTGAAGGTTGTTCCAGGTGTTTAATGTAGATGTAAAATGTAACACCATCATAAAATACCTGAGAGATCATGAAGGCAAATAAGTTGGGGGGGAGCTATTTTGAGACCTGATCACCAATAAAAGCATTTAAAAACCTTTTTTGTCAGACACTGACAGCCCGTGGAAATGGCTTCTGCAGCAGTGATTTGATCTCACTTCTTAGTTTTTGATAGGATTCTGGCAGCAGAGTTGTGAATAAGTTGTATCCTGTCAGTTGTCTTTTGGTGAATGTCAGTAAAACCTGAACTTGAGTCAGTTGTAGTTACTTTCTGTTCAGCAGCTGGAGCTGTCTGACTTTACAACTAAGAAGTCAACTGTCTACTGCGTCTTCTCTGAGTGTGAATATCGGTCGTGCTTATTTTGTTCCATTTGCTTTGGTTGACTGCGCTGCTCTGTGGGTCATTCTGCCAATTTGCAGGACACCCAACAGGTTTGTGGACAGCCTAAACACAAGTACTGTGAGTGCTGTACAGAGTGGAGGCATTCACCGGGAATGTATTCTTTCTTCTGCGTTGTTCGGCGCTTACACAGACTGGATTTAGGGTCAGGTTGTGGAGATGTGCAACTTTGGTGCCATTGTTAAGGAAGAAGACTTTACTGGCCATTATGTTGCTGTGATCTTTGAAGAATCAATGGATGTCTTGAACGTGGAAAACTGAGAGAGGAATCAGAGTATCTGGATATTGTCTTGGATCAAGACTGAAAGATCCAAGCTGATTTCTTGGACTTCCTGGACTCATCAGAAGTGTATCTATTTGTGGTGTCAAACTTTTCATGTGATTCACTTACTGTATCTTGGTGGTGGCCTTCATGTCTCCATGTCCTCTGCTTTTAAAATTGAGAGATGCCTGAGTAAAGCTTATGGAGTCATGTTTGCTGCACAGACGTGTTTGGTGATGACAATACCATCACAGGAGAGTGAATGTTCAAGTCTTTAAGGTCTTGTGCGCCCTTGTCTTGTATAGTTGTGAGACTTCAGTGCTAATCACTAACCTAAGGCAACTTCTAGAAACACTCAAAAAAGTAACTTGCCCAATAAACATAAAAAAAATTATGTAATGTATTTCCCCCCAAGTAAAATGCATTAACCTAGCCACAAACAATTTTACTGAGTGACCTAAATGTAAATTTGTTGGGTCAACATGATGAATTTGCATTACTGTTACCTAATTACCATGGTTCAGGCCAAGTAGATTTGAAGGTAAATGTAATAAAAATCAAAAGTAAGTCCCTTTGGCTGCTTTCTTATTTGCATTCGGGGTCACCACAGCAAATCTGAGGTGGATCTGCATGTTGAATGGGTGCAGGTTTTAATCCAGATGCCCTTCCTGACACAACTCCACATTACATGGAGAAATGTGGCAGGGGTGGGTTTTGAACCAGGAACCTTTTGTACTGAACCAAGTGCACTAACCACTTGGCCACCCCACACCTGCCGTGTAAGTAGTTATGTCAACTTAAATGTCAACTTAACTTTGCTGTGTTGGATCAGCACCATTTATGCAGCTCTACCTTGAATTTGCTGTGGGGACCCCAAGCGCAAACAAGCGAGCAGCCAAAGGGAATTACTGATTTGTTTATTGTTACATTTACCCTTACAAATGTAGTGGGCCTAAACCATGGTAATTGAGTAACAGTAACACAAATTCATCATGTTGACCCAACAAATTTACATTTAGGTCACGCAGCAAAATTGTTTCTGGCTATGTTAACGCATTTTACTTGGGTGGAAATACTTTACATAATTTTATTATGTTCACTGAGCAAGTTAAATTTTAAGTTGTTGCATGTTATGTTAAAACTACATGATTTGAATGTGTTCATCTATATAACTTAAGTCTATATCGTAGAAGCTACGTTAGACTTACGATCATGTAACAAAACCAACAACACCCATGTTGTTTTTTGAGTGAATCTTTGGTACCAGGGCCCGGTTTCATAAAGCAGTCTAATCTTTTTTAGTGGACTACACTCACTTAGTCGACTCATCTTTTGTCATTAGTTGTTGCACAAAGAGCTTCGTCAGTTAAAGTTATGCGTTACCCGACCATTTTTAGGTACAGAGGAGGCTAATCTTATTTTAGTTGGCACAACTTCAGTGTCTTAAATCAAAAAAGGTGGCTATCATGCACCAGCACTTGATGGAGGAGGAAGGAAAGAGAGACTTGTGGCGGGAGCGGCTCTCCCCGGACCAGAATAATCCCTTGGAGATTTTTACGGACACTGAGACCAGGAGTGCTTCTCCTCTGTTGCAGCAACTCAGCCATGTTTATAGCAGATGGACCAACCCAGAAGTAAACAAAACTGTTGTGCATTGGAGGTGTTTCTTGGCAACGGCACCCGCGAAGCCGCTATGACGGTGAAAATTGTTGACTAACATAAGAAGGATAATCTAGAAGTTTAGCCATTGATGTGAAACGGAAATTAGATGATAATGTTGGGCGACTAACCTTAGTCGACTAAGTAAACTTAATAGACTAAAATATTAGACTGCTTTATGAAACCAGTCCCAGGTCTCCTCAGAGGATCCTTGGGTACTGCAGGAATGGTTTTGTGTCAAGCACAACCAGTTACTGGGGAGACTCAGCTGAGGCTCATGACTTGGATTGTAAAGGAACGTCCACTATGACATTTAGACCATGTGACACACTTGTCCGGGTGTGATCCAACACACAAATGCCTCAGGATTTGAGGACCTCACCAACTGGCGGCCAAAGGGACGCTCATATTTCACCCTGTTGCAGCAGATCCAGGAACCAAGTTGATGGATGTCACATGCTACATCAGTGCATGCTCCCAGACTTGACCTTCCCTTAGTATATATTACAGTAGTGTAATCTGCTAAAGATGAAAGCGTTGCACAGTGTAATAATAATAAATAATTTGAAAGTCTAGACATGCATCCAGGCTGCTGTGTGCAGCCTGGATGCATGTCAGGAATGGCGCCACTTTCCTGAGAAGTGGCACCATTTAAATATCTATGGAAAGCTCACATTCTCCTGAACAAAATAAGCCCCACCATGACATTTTATGACTATGCATGTTGGGAAGGTATCGTGACATGGACCCACAACAGGGGGCGTTAATGAACGGACAATGGATAAGCCAAAAAGTAACAATTTAATGTTGTGAATCGCACAACGAAATACAGACAACGACAGAGAATGTGGATCGTCAATCATACACGAGGTGACGTGTGGGCAGGCTCGAAGATAGAAGTCTGGCAAGAGAAGAGCCGGATCCCACACAGTTTCCACCGCCAACAGAGCCGCCAAGCCCTGCGCCCCAGGTGGCCACTGTCTTCAGCAGTCAGACCCGGTACTGCTGGCAGAAACAGAAACAGTTAATGGTGGGTGTGTGAATACACACCCAGCAATCTTACAGTGCTTAATTCCTCCAGGAGGGAAAACCTCTACCTCCAGATACAGAATCACCCATGCCGCTCCTGTCAGTCACTTCCCTGGAAGGAGTGAGAGGTGAAGACGTCGCGCTTACACTATCCGCCAATCCAGCTTCAGACTGTCACCACAGGAAAACGGCTGCACACAGAACAATATTCAGTCTCAGAAAAATCACAGCAGAGAAGGTTACCTGAATAGTAGCTGATTTCTCGGCGGGGAGGTGGAGTTGCAGTCCGGCTTTTATGGAGGATGTAGTTGATGAGTGACAGCTGGTGTTGATGATGTGTGACAGCTGTCACTCCAGTAGTTCCGACGCCCTCTCGTGCTTGAAGCCCGCACTCCAAGCAGGGCGCCATCTGGTGGTGGTGGGCCAGCAGTACCTCCTCTTCAGCGGCCCACACAACAGGACCCCCCCCTCAACGGCGCCTCCTGGCACCCGACCAGGCTTGTCTGGGTGACGGTTGTAGAAATCGACCAGGATGGCTGTGTCCAGGATGAAGCTCCTCTTCACCCAGGAGCGTTCTTCGGGTCCACACCCCTCCCAGTCCACCAGATACTGGAACCCCCGACCCTTTCGACGGACGTCCAGGAGCCGACGCACGGTCCATGCCGGCTCCCCGTCGATGATCCAGGCAGGAGGCGGTGCAGGTCCAGGGGTGCAGAGTGGTGAGGTGTGATGAGGTTTGAGACGTGACACATGAAAAAACGAGTGGATCCGCAGTGAAGCTGGCAGCTTTAGCTTCACTGTGGCCGGACTGAGGACCTTGAGGATGGGAAATGGTCCAATAAACCGGTCCTTGAGTTTTTGTGACTCCACTTGAAGCGGGATGTCCTTGGTCAACAACCACACCTCCTGCCCGGGCTGGTATGCAGGGGCTGGGGAACGCTGGCGGTCTGCATGGGCCTTGGCCCTCGTCCGGGCCTTCAACAGGGCAGAACGGGTGGTCCGCCACACCCGGCGGCACCTCCTGAGGTGGGCCTGGACCGAGGGCACACCGACCTCTCCCTCCACGAGTGGGAACAATGGGGTCTGGTACCCCAAACACACCTCAAACGGGGAGAGGCCGGTGGCAGACGACACTTGGCTGTTGTGGGCGTACTCGATCCAGGCCAGATGGTTGCTCCAGGCCGTCGGGTGCGTGGAGGTCATGCAGCGGAGGGCCTGCTCCAGCTCCTGGTTAGCCCGCTCTGCCTGTCCGTTTGTCTGAGGGTGATACCCGGACGAGAGACTCACGGTGGCCCCCAGTTCCCTGCAGAAACTCCTCCAGACTTGGGAAGAGAACTGAGGACCACGATCCGAGACGATGTCTGATGGTATCCCATGCAGACGCACGACGTGGTGGACCAGGTGGTCTGCCGTCTCCTGGGCCATCGGGAGCTTCGGGAGGGCCACGAAGTGGGCCGCCTTGGAGAACCGATCCACTATCGTGAGGATGGTGGTGTTGCCCTGGGACGGCGGGAGGCTCATGATGAAGTCCAGGCCGATGTGGGACCAGGGGCGGTGAGGCACCGGTAGAGGCTGGAGGAGGCCCGAAGTCCTTTTGTGGTCAGCCTTGCCCCTGGCACAGGTGGTACAGGCCTGGACGTAATCCCGGACGTCGGCTTCCATAGACGCCCACCAGAAGCGCTGCTGGACCACTGCCACGGTTCTGCGCACCCCTGGATGACAGTAGAGCTTGGAACCGTGACAGAAGTCCAAAACCGCAGCTCTGGCCTCTGGTGGGATGTACAGTTTGTTCCTCGGGCCGGTCCCCAGGTCCGGGTTCCGTGCCAGGGCCTCCCGGACGGTCTTCTCCACATCCCAGGTGAGGGTGGCCACGACAGTGGACTCGGTGATGATGGTCTCTGTCGGGTCCGACAACTCGGCCTTGGCTTCCTCTTCGTGCACCCGGGACAGGGCATCCGATCGTTGGTTCTTGGTCTCGGGGCGGTATGTGATCTGGAAGTCAAAGCGCCTGAAGAACAGTGACCAGTGGGCTTGCCTGGGGTTCAGCCGATTGGTGGTCTGGATGTACTCCAGGTTCCGATGGTCCGTGAAAACCGTGAAGGGCACCGTCGCTCCCTCCAACAGGTGTCTCCACTCCTCAAGAGCCTCCTTCACCGCCAGGAGTTCCCGATTGCCGACGTCATAATTCCTTTCAGCCGGGGTCAACCTGCGGGAAAAATAGGCACAAGGATGGAAAACCTTATCGGACTCCCTGCTCTGGGACAGCACGGCTCCTATCCCTGAGTCAGAGGCATCCACTTCAACTATGAACTGGCGATTAGGATCAGGCTGCACCAGAACTGGCGCAGTTGAGAACCGGCATTTCAACTCCCTAAACGCGGCTTTGCACCGATCCGACCAGGTGAAGGGGACTTTAGTGGCGGTCAGGGCAGTCAGGGGGCTAACTACCTGACTGTAACCCTTAATGAACCTCCGATAGAAATTCGCAAAGCCGAGGAACTGTTGCAGTTTCCTACGGCTTGTTGGTTGGGGCCAATCTCTCACCGCCGCAACCTTGGCCGGGTCAGGGGCGACGGAGTTGGAGGAGATGATGAACCCCAGGAAGGACAAAGAAGTACGGTGGAACTCGCACTTCTCGCCCTTCACAAACAGCCGGTTCTCCAACAACTGCTGCAGGACCTGACGTACATGCTGGACATGAGTCTCAGGGTCCGGAGAAAAGATGAGTATGTCGTCTAGATATACGAAGACAAACCGATGCAGGAAGTCCCGCAAGACGTCATTAACCAATGCTTGGAACGTCACGGGGGCGTTTGTGAGGCCAAACGGCATGACCAGGGACTCAAAGTGACCTAAGGGGGTGTTAAAAGCCGTCTTCCACTCGTCTCCCTTCCGGATCTGTACCAGGTGGTACGCATTCCTAAGATCAAGTTTGGTGAATATTTGGGCTCCATGCAGGGGTGTGAACACCGAATCCAACAGAGGTAATGGGTATCGATTACGAACCGTTATCTTGTTCAGCCCTCTGTAATCGATGCATGGACAGAGTCCGCCGTCCTTCTTACCCACAAAAAAGAAACCCGCGCCCATCGGGGAGGTGGAGTTCCTTATCAACCCGGCAGCTAAGGAGTCCCGGATGTAGGTCTCCATTGATTCTCATTCCAGACGTGAGAGGTTGTACAGCCTGCTGGACGGGTACTCAGCGCCCGGGATCAAATAGATGGCGCAATCGTACGGTCGGTGCGGGGGAAGAGTGAGTGCCAGATCTTTGCTGAAGACGTCAGCAAGATCGTGGTACTCCTCCGGCACCGCCGTCAGATTGGGGGGGACTTTGACCTCCTCATTAGCATTCCTCCTCCTCACACTGGGTGGAACCGAGGATCCTAAACATTCCCGGTGGCAGGTTTCGCTCCACTGCGTCACAACCCCAGACGGCCAATCAATCCGGGGATTGTGCTTCACCATCCATGGAAACCCTAAAATCACTCGGGAGGTAGAAGGTGTTACATAAAACACAATCTCCTCCCTGTGATTCCCAGACACAACCAATGTCACGGGCTGTGTCTGGTGTGTGATTAATGGAAGAAGGGTGCCATCTAGTGCCCGTACCTTCAAAGGTGAAGGCAGAGCCACCAAAGGGAGCCCTACGTCCTTTGCCCATCTGCTGTCCAGCAGATTCCCTTCCGACCCCGTGTCTACTAGTGCTGGGGCATGAAGGGTTAAATCCTCACTTAGGATCGTGACTGGGATTCGTGCGGATCTACGGGGCTTCCCCGCATGCGTGTTATGGCCCACCCTTAGCCCAATATCTAAGGACGGGCGTTGTAGTTTGACCGTTTGGGGCAGTTCCTCTGTATATGATCACTAGAGCCACAGAAAAAACACTCCCCGCGGGCCAGCCTCCTTTGTCTGTCATTTGATTTCACTTTGGCCCTGCTCGTGTCCATAGCTTCGTCAGCAGGGGGAGCTGTTGCCACACGGAGCCCTCTGGCTGTGGAGCGTGGGGACGACAGCACCCTTTTGGACCCGGAAGGAAGAGGGATGGCTCGTGCCCGGCCACGCCCCCCGCCCTGCTCCCGACGGTGTTCCTCTAAACGGTTGTCTAAGCGTATAACCAGATCGACAAGCCCGTCAAAATCCCGCGGTTCCTCCTTAGCCAGCAGATGCTCCTTCAGGACCGGAGACAGTCCGTTTATGAAGGCGGCGCGGAGTGCAACGTTATTCCAGCCGGACCTCGCAGCCGCGATGCGGAAGTCGACTGCATACTCGGCTGCACTCCGGCGCCCCGTCTCATTGACAGTAGCATGCTCTAAGCGGTCTCGCCTCTGTTGGGATGATCAAAAACCTGTTTGAACTCCCTTACAAACCCAGCGTATGACGTTAGGAGCCGTGAGTTCTGCTCCCAGAGCGCCGTAGCCCAGGCGCGTGCCTCTCCTCGAAGCAAATTAATGACATAAGCCACCCGACTAGCGTCTGACGAGTACATGACGGGACACTGTGCAAAGACGAGCGAACACTGCATTAGGAAGTCCGCGCACGTCTCGACACATCCTCCGTACTGCTCCGGAGGGCTTATGTATGCTTCAGGGGATGGTGGGGGGGGTCGTTGAACGACCAGTGGAACGTCTGTGTCGGGCATGGGACCAGCAGGAGGAGGTGCTGCAGCAGCGCTTTGATCGTGCGCCTTCACCCTGGCGGTGAGAGCCTCCATCCTCCGATTGAGAATAACGTTCTGCTCGGTTACCAAATCCAACCGAGCAGTGAAAGTGGTTAGAATTTGCTGCAGCTCACCTAACACGCCTCCTGCTGGCGCCTGTGCACCTTGCTCTTCCATTGGCTGTTCAAGCTCTGGTTGACGCCCCTCGGGATCCATGACGCTGGCCGAGAAATCCTGTTGGGAAGGTGTCGTGACACGGACCCACAACAGGGGGCGTTAATGAATGGACAATGGATAAGCCAAAAAGTAACAATTTAATGTTGTGAATCGCACAACGAAATACAGACAACGACAGAGAATGTGGATCGTCAATCATACACGAGGTGACGTGTGGGCAGGCTCGAAGATAGAAGACGTCTGGCAAGAGAAGAGCCAGATCCCACACAGTTTCCACCGCCAACGAATCTGAAGAACACCGGAGCCGCCAAGCCCTGCGCCCCAGGTGGCCACTGTCTTCAGCAGTCAGACCCGGTACTGCTGGCAGAAACAGAAACAGTTAATGGCGGGTGTGTGAATACACACCCAGCAATCTTACAGTGCTTAATTCTTCCAGGAGGGAAAACCTCCACCTCCAGATACAGAATCACCCATGCAGCTCCTGTCAGTCACTTCCCTGGAAGTAGTGAGAGGCGAAGACGTCGCGCTCACACTATCCGCCAATCCAGCTTCAGACTGTCACCACAGGAAAACGGCTGCACACAGAACAATATTCAGTCTCAGAAAAATCACAGCAGAGAAGGTTACCTGAATGGTAGCTGATTTCTCGGCGGGGAGGTGGAGTTGCAGTCCGGCATTTATGGAGGATGTAGTTGATGAGTGACAGCTGGTGTTGATGATGTATGACAGCTGTCACTCCAGTAGTTCCGACGCCCTCTCGTGCTTGAAGCCCGCACTCCAAGCAGGGCGCCATCTGGTGGTGGTGGGCCAGCAGTACCTCCTCTTCAGCTATCCACACAACAATGCAATGCCAAATAGATTCCACTGAAACGGAAGATCACCTCTGAGATAAGCCATAGCTTCCTCATTTCCCCATGACCTCACTTATGGGATGGCTTTCAATTTTGAAGTCTTTCACTGTAATTCCTCAGTGGACTTACAGAGGATTTGGGTGATGGGTGAATCATCCTATCATCCTTTGTTTAGCTTAGACAGCAGGCAGATTTTCCCTTACATCCAGTGACAAAGAACTGCATAGAGAGGGAAAAAAGGGAAGTTACCCCCCCCCCCGCATTATGTGGAAAATTGTTTGAATTTCTGTTTTTAGTCACAACAACAACAACAAAAACACAAACAATCTGACACAAAATAGACACCACGGGGTGCTTTGTTGACTGTCTGTAGTGCACACCTGAAAGAAAATGGCACTAGTGCATTTTGGTCATGTCCAACACCACTTTGTAATTCATATGACGGGCGTTGTAGTAGTAGTAGATTCAGTTTGTGTGCAAGCACTTGCTCTTGCTTGCCTCTACTGGTGGTTGGCTCTCACTGCGGTATTGTATCACTTCCTGTTCCGGAGCACAGCGGTGTTTTTCTGTATCTGTTAGCTGTTTAATCTGCGCAGTTAGATTGATCTAGTTATCTAGATTACGATTTGTTTCCCAGTGTAATCTTTACGTGCCTTAACTAAAGCACTCCTTCTGCTGAATCACCTCTAAATTATTTACACATTATTCACTTTGCGTGTTTTTAGGAATCCGCTAGGTTAGCATAGCTACTAGCTCTTAGCCGATTTAGCATGGCGGCTTCTCCTGTCTCTCCCGCACTTTTCTGCTCTGGGTGTGAAATGTTTAGTTATTCCTCGGCCTCCTTTAGCAGTAACGGTACTTGTAATAAGTGTAGCTTATTCGTAGCTTTGGAGGCCAGGCTGGGCGAATTGGAGACTCGGCTCCGCACCGTGGAAAATTCTACAGCTAGCCAGGCCCCTGTAGTCGGTGCGGACCAAGGTAGCTTAGCCGCCGTTAGTTCCCCCCTGGCAGATCCTGAGCAGTCGGGAAAGCAGGGTGACTGGGTGACTGTGAGGAGGAAGCGTAGCCCTAAACAGAAGCCCCGTGTACACCGCCAACCCGTTCACATCTCTAACCGTTTTTCCCCACTCGACGACACACCCGCCGAAGATCAAACTCTGGTTATTGGCGACTCTGTTTTGAGAAATGTGAAGTTAGCGACACCAGCAACCATAGTCAATTGTCTTCCGGGGGCCAGAGCAGGCGACATTGAAGGAAATTTGAAACTGCTGGCTAAGGCTAAGCGTAAATTTGGTAAGATTGTAATTCACGTCGGCAGTAATGACACTCGGTTACGCCAATCGGAGGTCACTAAAATTAACATTAAATTGGTGTGTAACTTTGCAAAAACAATGTCGGACTCTGTAGTTTTCTCTGGGCCCCTCCCCAATCGGACCTGGAGTGACATGTTTAGCCGCATGTTCTCCTTGAATTGCTGGCTGTCTGAGTGGTGTCCAAAAAATGAGGTGGGCTTCATAGATAATTGGCAAAGCTTCTGGGGAAAACCTGGTCTTGTTAGGAGAGACGGCATCCATCCCACTTTGGATGGAGCAGCTCTCATTTCTAGAAATCTGGCCAATTTTCTTAAATCCTCCAAACCGTGACTATCCAGGGTTGGGACCAGGAAGCAGAGTTGTAGTCTTACACACCTCTCTGCAGCTTCTCTCCCCCTGCCATCCCCTCATTACCCCATCCCTGTAGAGACAGTGCCTGCTCCCAGACCACCAATAACCAGCAAAAATCTATTTAAGCATAAAAATTCAAAAAGAAAAAATAATATAGCACCTTCAACTGCACCACAGACTAAAACAGTTAAATGTGGTCTATTAAACATTAGGTCTCTCTCTTCTAAGTCCCTGTTGGTAAATGATATAATAATTGATCAACATATTGATTTATTCTGCCTAACAGAAACCTGGTTACAGCAGGATGAATATGTTAGTTTAAATGAGTCAACACCCCCGAGTCACACTAACTGTCAGAATGCTCGTAGCACGGGCCGGGGCGGAGGATTAGCAGCAATCTTCCATTCCAGCTTATTAATTAATCAAAAACCCAGACAGAGCTTTAATTCATTTGAAAGCTTGTCTCTTAGTCTTGTCCATCCAAATTGGAAGTCCCAAAAACCAGTTTTATTTGTTATTATCTATCGTCCACCTGGTCGTTACTGTGAGTTTCTCTGTGAATTTTCAGACCTTTTGTCTGACTTAGTGCTTAGCTCAGATAAGATAATTATAGTGGGCGATTTTAACATCCACACAGATGCTGAGAATGACAGCCTCAACACTGCATTTAATCTATTATTAGACTCTATTGGCTTTGCTCAAAAAGTAAATGAGTCCACCCACCACTTTAATCATATCTTAGATCTTGTTCTGACTTATGGTATGGAAATAGAAGACTTAACAGTATTCCCTGAAAACTCCCTTCTGTCTGATCATTTCTTAATAACATTACATTTACTCTGATGGACTACCCAGCAGTGGGGAATAAGTTTCATTACACTAGAAGTCTTTCAGAAAGCGCTGTAACTAGGTTTAAGGATATGATTCCTTCTTTATGTTCTCTAATGCCATATACCAACACAGTGCAGAGTAGCTACCTAAACTCTGTAAGGGAGATAGAGTATCTCGTCAATAGTTTTACATCCTCATTGAAGACAACTTTGGATGCTGTAGCTCCTCTGAAAAAGAGAGCTTTAAATCATAAGTGTCTGACTCCGTGGTATAACTCACAAACTCGTAGCTTAAAGCAGATAACCCGTAAGTTGGAGAGGAAATGGCGTCTCACTAATTTAGAAGATCTTCACTTAGCCTGGAAAAAGAGTCTGTTGCTCTATAAAAAAGCCCTCCGTAAAGCTAGGACATCTTTCTACTCATCACTAATTGAAGAAAATAAGAACAACCCCAGGTTTCTTTTCAGCACTGTAGCCAGGCTGACAAAGAGTCAGAGCTCTATTGAGCTGAATATTCCATTAACTTTAACTAGTAATGACTTCATGACTTTCTTTGCTAACAAAATTTTAACTATTAGAGAAAAAATTACTCATAACCATCCCAAAGACGTATCGTTATCTTTGGCTGCTTTCAGTGATGCGGTATTTGGTTAGACTCTTTCTCTCCGATTGTTCTGTCTGAGTTATTTTCATTAGTTACTTCATCCAAACCATCAACATGTTTATTAGACCCCATTCCTACCAGGCTGCTCAAGGAAGCCCTACCATTATTTAATGCTTCGATCTTAAATATGATCAATCTATCTTTGTTAGTTGGCTATGTACCACAGGCTTTTAAGGTGGCAGTAATTAAACCATTACTTAAAAAGCCATCACTTGACCCAGCTATCTTAGCTAATTATAGGCCAATCTCCAACCTTCCTTTTCTCTCAAAAATTCTTGAAAGGGTAGTTGTAAAACAGCTAACTGATCATCTGCAGAGGAATGGTCTATTTGAAGAGTTTCAGTCAGGTTTTAGAATTCATCATAGTACAGAAACAGCATTAGTGAAGGTTACAAATGATCTTCTTATGGCCTCGGACAGTGGACTCATCTCTGTGCTTGTTCTGTTAGACCTCAGTGCTGCTTTTGATACTGTTGACCATAAAATTTTATTACAGAGATTAGAGCATGCCATAGGTATTAAAGGCACTGCGCTGCGGTGGTTTGAATCATATTTGTCTAATAGATTACAATTTGTTCATGTAAATGGGGAATCTTCTTCACAGACTAAAGTTAATTATGGAGTTCCACAAGGCTCTGTGCTAGGACCAATTTTATTCACTTTATACATGCTTCCCTTAGGCAGTATTATTAGACGGTATTGCTTAAATTTTCATTGTTACGCAGATGATACCCAGCTTTATCTATCCATGAAGCCAGAGGACACACACCAATTAGTTAAACTGCAGGATTGTCTTACAGACATAAAGACATGGATGACTTCTAATTTCCTGCTTTTAAACTCAGATAAATCTGAAGTTATTGTACTTGGCCCCACAAATCTTAGAAACATGGTGTCTAACCAGATCCTTACTCTGGATGGCATTACCCTGACCTCTAGTAACACTGTGAGAAATCTTGGAGTCATTTTTGATCAGGATATGTCATTCAAAGCGCATATTAAACAAATATGTAGGACTGCTTTTTTGCATTTACGCAATATCTCTAAAATCAGAAAGGTCTTGTCTCAGAGTGATGCTGAAAAACTAATTCATGCATTTATTTCCTCTAGGCTGGACTATTGTAATTCATTATTATCAGGTTGTCCTAAAAGTTTCCTAAAAAGCCTTCAGTTAATTCAAAATGCTGCAGCTAGAGTACTGACGGGGACTAGAAGGAGAGAGCATATCTCACCCATATTGGCCTCTCTTCATTGGCTTCCTGTTAATTCTAGAATAGAATTTAAAATTCTTCTTCTTACTTAAAAGGTTTTGAATAATCAGGTCCCATCTTATCTTAGGGACCTCGTAGTACCATATCACCCCAATAGAGCGCTTCGCTCTCAGACTGCAGGTTTACTTGTAGTTCCTAGGGTTTGTAAGAGTAGAATGGGAGGCAGAGCCTTCAGCTTTCAGGCTCCTCTCTTGTGGAACCAGCTCCCAATTCAGATCAGGGAGACAGACACCCTCTCTACTTTTAAGATTAGGCTTAAAACTTTCCTTTTTGCTAAAGCTTATAGTTAGGGCTGGATCAGGTGACCCTGAACCATCCCTTAGTTATGCTGCTATAGACGTAGACTGCTGGGGGGTTCCCATGATGCACTGTTTCTTTCTCTTTTTGCTCTGTATGCACCACTCTGCATTTAATCATTAGTGATCGATCTCTGCTCCCCTCCACAGCATGTCTTTTTCCTGGTTCTCTCCCTCAGCCCCAACCAGTCCCAGCAGAAGACTGCCCCTCCCTGAGCCTGGTTCTGCTGGAGGTTTCTTCCTGTTAAAAGGGAGTTTTTCCTTCCCACTGTAGCCAAGTGCTTGCTCACAGGGGGTCGTTTTGACCGTTGGGGTTTTACATAATTATTGTATGGCCTTGCCTTACAATATAAAGCGCCTTGGGGCGACTGTTGTGATTTGGCGCTATATAAAAAAATTGTTAATTAATTAATAATAATTTAATGCTTCGATCTTAAATATGATCAATCTATCTTTGTTAGTTGGCTATGTACCACAGGCTTTTAAGGTGGCAGTAATTAAACCATTACTTAAAAAGCCATCACTTGACCCAGCTATCTTAGCTAATTATAGGCCAATCTCCAACCTTCCTTTTCTCTCAAAAATTCTTGAAAGGGTAGTTGTAAAACAGCTAACTGATCATCTGCAGAGGAATGGTCTATTTGAAGAGTTTCAGTCAGGTTTTAGAATTCATCATAGTACAGAAACAGCATTAGTGAAGGTTACAAATGATCTTCTTATGGCCTCGGACAGTGGACTCATCTCTGTGCTTGTTCTGTTAGACCTCAGTGCTGCTTTTGATACTGTTGACCATAAAATTTTATTACAGAGATTAGAGCATGCCATAGGTATTAAAGGCACTGCGCTGCGGTGGTTTGAATCATATTTGTCTAATAGATTACAGTTTGTTCATGTAAATGGGGAATCTTCTTCACAGACTAAAGTTAATTATGGAGTTCCACAAGGTTCTGTGCTAGGACCAATTTTATTCACTTTATACATGCTTCCCTTAGGCAGTATTATTAGACGGTATTGCTTAAATTTTCATTGTTACGCAGATGATACCCAGCTTTATCTATCCATGAAGCCAGAGGACACACACCAATTAGCTAAACTGCAGGATTGTCTTACAGACATAAAGACATGGATGACCTCTAATTTCCTGCTTTTAAACTCAGATAAAACTGAAGTTATTGTACTTGGCCCCACAAATCTTAGAAACATGGTGTCTAACCAGATCCTTACTCTGGATGGCATTACCCTGACCTCTAGTAATACTGTGAGAAATATTGGAGTCATTTTGATCAGGATATGTCATTCAAAGTGCATATTAAACAAATATGTAGGACTGCTTTTTTGCATTTACGCAATATCTCTAAAATCAGAAAGGTCTTGTCTCAGAGTGATGCTGAAAAACTAATTCATGCATTTATTTCCTCTAGGCTGGACTATTGTAATTCATTATTATCAGGTTGTCCTAAAAGTTCCCTAAAAAGCCTTCAGTTAATTCAAAATGCTGCAGCTAGAGTACTGACGGGGAATAGAAGGAGAGAGCATATCTCACCCATATTGGCCTCTCTTCGTTGGCTTCCTGTTAATTCTAGAATAGAATTTAAAATTCTTCTTCTTACTTATAAGGTTTTGAATAATCAGGTCCCATCTTATCTTAGGGACCTTGTAGTACCATATCACCCCAATAGAGCGCTTCGCTCTCAGACTGCAGGCTTACTTGTAGTTCCTAGGGTTTGTAAGAGTAGAATGGGAGGCAGAGCCTTCAGCTTTCAGGCTCCTCTCCTGTGGAACCAGCTCCCAATTCAGATCAGGGAGACAGACACCCTCTCTACTTTTAAGATTAGGCTTAAAACTTTCCTTTTTGCTAAAGCTTATAGTTAGGGCTGGATCAGGTGACCCTGAACCATCCCTTAGTTATGCTGCTATAGACGTAGACTGCTGGGGGGTTCCCATGATGCACTGTTTCTTTCTCTTTTTGCTCTGTATGCACCACTCTGCATTTAATCATTAGTGATCGATCTCTGCTCCCCTCCACAGCATGTCTTTTTCCTGGTTCTCTCCCTCAGCCCCAACCAGTCCCAGCAGAAGACTGCCCCTCCCTGAGCCTGGTTCTGCTGGAGGTTTCTTCCTGTTAAAAGGGAGTTTTTCCTTCCCACTGTAGCCAAGTGCTTGCTCACAGGGGGTCGTTTTGACCGTTGGGGTTTTACATAATTATTGTATGGCCTTGCCTTACAATATAAAGCACCTTGGGGCAACTGTTTGTTGTGATTTGGCGCTATATAAAAAAATTGATTGATTGATTGATTGAATTCAGAGTTTGGGGGTCGTCTCAGAAAACTGTCTGCGGCCCTTGGACCCAAAAAGAACAATTTTACTCTCATCAGTCCACAAAATATTCCTCCATTTTTCTTTAGGCCAGTTGATGTGTGTTTGGCAAATTGTAACCTCTTCTGCACGTCTTTTATTTAACAGAGAGACTTTGCGGGGGATTCTTGCAAATAAATTAGCTTCACACAGGCATCTTCTAACTGTCACAGCACTTACAGGTAACTCCAGACTGTCTTTGATCATCCTGGAGCTGATCAATGGGTGAGCCTTTGCCATTCTGGTTATTCTTCTATCCATTTTGATGGTTGTTTTCCATTTTCTTACATGCGTCTCTGTTTTTTTTTTTTGTCCATTTTAAAGCATTGGAGATCATTGTAGATGAACAGCCTATAATTTTTTGCACCTGTGTATACGTTTCCCCCTCTCCAATCAACTTTTTAATCAAACTACGCTGTTCTTCTGAACAATGTCTGGAACGTCCCATTTTCCTCAGGGTTTCAAAGAGAAAATAATGTTCAACAGGTGCTGGCTTCATCCTTAAATAGGGGACACCTGATTCACACCTGTTTGTTCCACAAAATTGACAAACTCACTGACTGAATGCCACACTACTATTATTGTGAACACCCCCTCTTCTACTTTTTTTTTTTTTTTACTAATAGTCCAATTTCATAGCCTTAAGAGTGTGCATATCATGAATGCTTGGTCTTGTTGGATTTGTGAGAATCTACTGAATATACTGGTACCTTGTTTCCCATGTAACAATAAGAAATATACTCAAAACCTGGATTAATCTTTTTAGTCACATAGCACTACTATTATTCTGAACACTACTGTATATATATATATATATATATATATATATATATATATATATATATATATATATATATATACTAATCCTGTCTTGAGTCCATGAAGTGTCATTCTGTGCACATTTGACAATAAAAGTGCACGACAATAAAAAGTATTTAAGTCTATGTCCATCTGATTAGTCTCTTAATGCAGAGTGTCAAGGTGGATCACAAAAACAACAGTGTTTTTTTCTTTTCTTTTTTTTTTTTTTACTGTAAACAACTGGCACCTGTGGTTGCCAGACTAATTCTATTAAAAATAGAGTAAAAAAATATGTAAGTACCTTTACAGTTGCCCCCCCGCCACACACCAGTGAAAACAATACTCTGTTATCACAGCTTTGCCGATGTGTAATGTAATATTACTTTAGAAACCAGAGTTATTAAAGATTTTTATATTTGCATTAATCTTACTTTCATTTAGTGTTTACATTTTATCAATTAGAAACATTTTCATAAAACAAACAAACAAACAAAAACAAGATTTGTTCTTCAGAAAATATTTTTTTCCAAAACTATGTTTGGAACAAGGGGGCGTCTTATAATCAGCGTGATCTTATATTTGGACCTTAAAGTATTTTTCTTCACTGTAAGTGGGAAATTCCAAGTTCCCATTTTCTTAATAATTGAAATAAATAAAATAAATAAAAAAACAAACAAAACCTGGATGAAAGCAAAAGATGAACTGAGCGTTTGAAAAATTAATCAGTCTGTATAACAGACCCTGATGGTTTGATTTTCTTGCTCTATTTTTCATAGGTTTGTATTATCACATAATATCATTTATGACTATTGTGTGTGTGTATATATATATATATATATATATATATATATATATATATATATATATATATATATATATATATATAT
Source organism: Thalassophryne amazonica (assembly GCF_902500255.1). NCBI lineage: Eukaryota > Metazoa > Chordata > Actinopteri > Batrachoidiformes > Batrachoididae > Thalassophryne > Thalassophryne amazonica. The sequence continues at coordinate 29,371,600 of NC_047117.1, forward strand.
AATGCATTGAACTGTAATAAAATTAACTAGATTTCAACACAACGTAATTTTTGTCAATTTTGTCGAGAAGCAAAGGGGACTATACCTTTAATGTAAAAAAAAACCAAAACTTTTTTTTGGAAAATTTATGAAAATAGGAATAACATTTCAGTTTTTCATGTGCTAACTGTTCAATATATTTGAAAATATAACCAGGTTCCACATTTCTGTATCTTATGTTGGCCATGGGGGTTATCTTTCTCACCCTTTTAATTTCTCAGAGCTGGTTTGCGCTGTTCAATTCCGGATCAATGGTTGAAGATGAGTGAGTGAGGTTTGTGCTGACAGATAAACCTTCGTTACTGATCACCACTTGTTGAAACGTCAAACTCCGCTATTTTAACGATGAAGGGGAGGGGAGGGGGACTCCGTCACATCCTCTGTCCATATATGGGCATGAAGTTTTCACGCAGCGGGGAATCCTCTCACTGGAGCTGATGAATGGGGAGGAGGGCCGAGGGAGCTGCCAAAGTGTATATAAGGAGACAGAGGGGAAGTCGCTGATGCGAAATCCACGGCAAATACCAACCGAGGAGCGCAAAAGGAGTACAGAATTATCTTTACCTGCTGGCTTTTTCCATCTCTTTTACACCTTTTGACACTGGATGATTTGTTGACACCATCAAGGTCATCGGCATCACTCCTTTATTCTGAAATCCTTCTCTTTTTCCCCTTTGGAGACGGACTTCTACAAAGCGCTTCATGATGTTGAACAATATGGATTTGAACGCGAAAGATTCCTTCTACCCGCAGTTTGACAATTGCAACAGTTCCTCCCTGGGAATGGAAAGCAGCGCGCGTAAAGAGAACCAGGAGGTGTACGTGGACGCGGAGCGGGGGGTATCTGCCCAGTTTGGCCACGGTGAGTTCGCATCAGAAAAAAAAACCCTACTGTATGAAAATAAAATGTGGCGCATCTCTCGCAATTTTGCGCTTATTCTCAGTTTTTTTTTTTTTTTGTCTTTTCCTTCTCTGTGCTCCTGATCCCACAGAAGGAACCCCCGCAGCCCTGAAAACAGAAGCCTCCAGCTCCGAGTTCGCTTTTAACCCCTGTGAGTGCCCGAAAGACTCCTACAGCCTGTCGTCGCTCGCTTATTCGGGCAGTTTCTACGTGGAGACATCTCAGGGAGCGCCGTGCAGCACCGAGACGCTGCTCAACATGATCACGGAGATCGTGGGTATATCCACGCTGCCGGTGACAGAAGCGCAGCAGAGCGCCAGCAGTCGGGGAACTTATCCATCGCCTGCACCGATGGACACCTGCAGCAGCGCGAATTTTGGAGAGGCTGGAGCCAAGAGGCAGCAGCCCTACACCTGTTCTGGAGCTACTCCCCCCGTGTATTCTCCAGGCCAGACGTGCCCACGGTACGCCGACGATCAGACCGGGAATCAGACGCAAGACAGCTTCGGTTCCTCTCGAGCTTCGAACCAGAAGAAGGTCGAGCCAAAGTCCGAGGCGGCCTCCTTCCCCGTGGTGGTGAAGAACGAGTTCGAGAGCAGCTGCTACGAGTGGGGTGCGTTTAATAAGTCTGACTGTTTAGAAACCACCTTCCAGACGGAAACCTTCCCCATGTCAAGTGATTTCCCACCCGAGCAGCAAATGGATGTAAAGCAACTTTTAGACACCTTCCCCCCAATTTGTCCCAACCCAGAGATGGAGTTTAAAGTGGAAGGGGGCATCAAACAGGAGCCGTGTTTCTCTGACACCTGCTCCCAGAGCTACTCCAGCCCCCTCTATAATAATTATCTGCCAGCGCCAATGGGCCTCAAACCGTTCTCTGCGGAACACCCACCATCTAATCAGTGCGATCCCTTATACAGCGCACCGGTGGTACCTAGCACCATAGACTCCATTCTGTATTCTTCATTATTACCAGATTCTTTTGCGCAAAGTTACACCCGTGCGTCAAAGCCACCCAGGGCCAGAAAAAGCGCTGCCGCCTCCTCCTCCTCCGCCGCAGCAGCATCAGCGGGCGGCGCGTCTCACGGCCCTGTCAAAGAGAAACCATTCACCTGCCCCATGGAGAGCTGCGACCGGCGCTTCTCTCGCTCCGACGAGCTCAATCGGCACATCCGCATCCACACGGGCCACAAGCCCTTCCAGTGCCGCATCTGTTTGCGCAGCTTCAGCCGCAGCGATCACCTAACCACCCACACCAGGACTCACACCGGAGAGAAACCGTTCTCCTGCGACGTGTGCGGCAAACGCTTCGCGCGCAGCGACGAGCGGAAGCGGCACGGACGCGTTCACCTGAAACAGAAGGAGAAAATGGAAATAAAGCCGCAGGTCAGCACCGGCACGTGGCCCTTCACTCTACCCGAGGGTATTTGAGGAAAACGGACGTGCACGACCGCGAGGGCGTGTGTGCGCGCGCTGTTAAAGGATCTTTCCGTCTTGGAAGATTTAAAAAAAAAAAAAAAACAAACCCAAAAGCGCGCGTCGGTTTGGACGCGTGACTTGAGAGGTTCTCTGAATCCTGCAGTACTGAGGAGGAGTACAGAGAGGAGTAGCCGGCCTCTGCTCATCCACTGCTGTGTGCAAACACCTTGTAAAAGTGAACAAAAACGTCGACTTGTTGCATGACTGGTGTTCAGCACCTCCTGCTCCCGAACAGCTCCATCCTCCTCCTCCTCCTCCTCCTCCTCCTCCTCCTCCTCCTCCTCCTCCTCCTCCTCCTCCTCCTCCTCCTCCTCCTCCTCCTCCTCCTCCTCCTCCTCCTCCTCCTCCTCCTCCTCCTCCTCCTCCTCCTCCTCCTCCAGCGCCTTCACCGCCTGGACGGATGCACTTCAACATTTAGATTATTATAATGATCACACATTAACAAAATACATTATTTTCTGCTTTTAGCATTCCTAAAAGGTTTGGACACTGTTTCTTAAAAAAAATAAATAAAAAAGATGCATGTTTATACCAGTGTTTCTTTTTCCTTTTAACACTGTCAGTGTCACTCCAGTGAAGCTCGCTGACATGAATGTAGACTAACTTATTTCTGGCTTTGACTACAAAGCTCTCATTTAGTATTTAACTTCTTATCATTTTGGTTGTCAATATTTCTGTCACTGGTCTTTGTGTTGTGTTTACAGTTGTTTGAATTATTACAATTGTGAAAGATATATCATAAATGGGAAATAAATATATTTGTAATATTGTACTTCTTTGTATTTTTATAGCTAACTGTATATTTATCACACTTGAGGACCATTTCTAAAGTGAAATGTATTCAAATTCATGAATTTTTTTTTTTGTTTGTTTTTTGAGGGCTATTTGGTACATGATATTTAAAATGTTACAATTTGATATCAGAAACATTTCACACTTCATGCAGTTGTTGGTATGATGGGAGGTTTTTCTTGAAACTGCTTGTTTAGATCTATGACAGGGATCAGAATGTATAGAAATAAGTGAGTTCGAACTATACTAGATCACATAAACTTTGCTTTTGAGTAACCAGGTAGCGCACATTGCTGCGGCTTTCTGTGGACTTTACCTTGAGGATGGAAAAAGTTGGACTCTTGAGATTGTGTTTGTTGAAATGTTCACTTTAGCACAAAAAAGAGAAAGAAAAACAATGTTAAGAGTTTGGTGAACCCATCACCAACAGTGTACTGCAAAAATTGAACTCGCCTTAAGTTATATTAACTGTTCAAGTAAAGATTTTGTATATACACAGTTTCTACAGTACTTTAAATGAACATTGATGTTATTTTTATGATAAATTTATGAACAAAATAAACATTTTCTGGAAGCAACTTTTTTTTCCTCTTCTGCATGATTTAAAATTGTCATCACAACTGATCTTCCTTATTCCCACCATCATTCTCAAAGTTCAGCATCAGCAATGAGATAAATGTGTCTCTTCCAAAAACATGCATTATAGCAGATCATGTGGAGGCCCATTTCACAGCTCAGCCAGGATCTGACTCAATGGGAACAAATGGTTAGCGTGCTGATTCTGGGTCTCCTTAACTGCACATCACTTTTTCTTTATTTTCTTTCTTTCTTTATTTATTTTTGGTAATTGTGGGGATGAACATTAACACAGCAGCAATCTCTGCAGGAAAACCTGTCCAACTGGAGATTTTCCAACCGTGTCAGTGATATGATCTGAAGACATCAGTTCATTCATTCCCTTTTTATTCAGTAGATATTGATTTTCATTTATTTGCTGATAATGATTATACTATATTCTCAAGCACAGTCATGTGAATAAGTATGAGCACCCTTATTCTTTGACATGTTAGAATTTATTATGACAAAAAAAAAAATAGACGTCTTTATATTAAACATCTTAAAATGATGCACACACTGAAAATGAATCTCTGCAACACAACATATATTCAGAAAGCCAAAACAATAGCATGCATAAGTGAGATCACCCTGAAGTATAATACAATTAAATAATCAGATTTACATTCATCTTTCTTTACACAAATCACAGATGGATACATGAACATTTCCAACTCATCCATGGGCCAGATAGGTAGGTCACTACCACCTACCACCTTTGATATGGCATTTTAGTCACCTATCTACATGCACTTGGAAAAAGTTTAATAGCCATCCCAGGGTGGTAGCTGTATGCCAGGATGGGGTCAATGAAGGTTTACACAGTGGTCAAAATGAAAGAATGCTCTAATCCTATTAAGCAGTATGCCACATTATTTGTCTGATCATAGGGATTTCAAAAAGTCATATTTTGGACTATCTGTGACTGAATGTAATGGAGTTATTTGGTAAAATTTGCAAAAATGGTAGTAAAGGTCAATTTCAGTGCGTACAGGGGTCAGACTTTAACAGATGCTCCAATTTTGGGAAAAAGTGATGAAAATTATTGGTTGAGCTAATAGGATTAATAAATGGACCACTTTTAACTATGTTGAATGTTTGGTCTCCAAAGTAAAGGTCAAATAAAGTCAACATCTATTGGTCTCTATGACATATGCTACTCCGTAACATGATGCATTCAGAAAGTATTCACAGCGCAGCGCTTTTTCCACATTTTGTTATGTTACAGCCTTATTCCAAAATGGAGTAAATTCATTTTTTCCCTCAAAATTCTACACATAACACCCCATAATGACAACATATATTTTTTTTTTAAATTTTTGCAAATTGAATAAAAAAAAAGAAAAAAGAAATCACGTGTACATAAGTATTCACACCCTTTGTGCTGTACTTTGCTGATGCTCCTTTGGCAGCAATTACAACCTCAAGTCTTCTTGAATATGATGCCACAAGCTTGGTGCACCTATCTTTGGGCAGTTTTGTCCATTCCTCTTTGCAGCACCTCTTAAGCACCATCAAGTTGGATGGAGTGCATCAGTTCACAGCCATTTTCAGATCTCTCCAGAGATGTTCAATTGGACTCAGGTCTGGGCTCTGGCTGGGCCACTCAAGGAGATTCACAGGGTATTTTGTGTAGAATTCTGAGGGGAAAAAAAATTATTTCATCCATTTTGGAACAAGGCTGTAACATTAAAAAAAATGAGGATAAGGTGCAGTGCTGTGAATAATTTCTGGATTAACTGTAAACGTGACACATGGTACAAAAAAACAAAAAAAAACCTTATTAACTCAACCAATAATTTGCATTGCTTTTTTTTTTTAACCAAAATTGGGGCATCTTTGACTTTTGACCCATGTACAAACTGAAATTGGCCTTTGTCACCATTTTTGCTGTTTTAAACCCCATAACATTCAGTCATACATAGGCCATACTATACCTTTTTGGAATCTTTATGATCAGACAAATAATGTGGTATAGTTTTCAGTTTGATTCATTGAGCATTTGAAAATTTTGATCTCTGTATAATTCTTCATTGACCCCTACCTGGCTGCAGTCACCACCCTGGGATGGTTAAAATGCATAATCTTAATTAGGGATGTAAATTATGAGTGGTACATTTTGCCATCTGAAGTGTTAGTGACACACCTAGTTTGGGGGGTCTGGCCCAAGGCTTAAAGTCACTGAATATGTTTGGACTTCATTTATTTTCTCAGGAGGTTAAGAAATGCAAGCAGTATGGTACTGTATTAATCTGTCTGGAGTAGGCAGTTTTCAAAAACTGAGGGACTGTGCAAGAAGGAGACATGTGAGGGAAGCCACCAAGAGACCCATGCCACCTCTGAAGGAGATATAGGATTATCTGGCTGTGAATGGAGAAACTGTGCATAGCGCAGCCTTTGACTGTTGCATCATCAGCTATACAGTTTCATGGTGGAATGGAACACAGAAATACTTTCTTTAAAAGAAGATAGGGAATTTCAGCTACAGTTTGCCATAAGGTGCATAGGAGACTCAAGCCTGGATTGGATATATGTTTCTTGTATGAAAATCTTTCTTGGTTCCACCCCACAGTGAAGCTGTGGGTGGTGATGCAACAGACAAAAGTTGCACTATGCACGGTTTCCCCAATCACATCCAAAGAAGTCTACAACTCCTGTAGAGATGCCATGGGATATCTTGGTGGCTTCCCTCAACAGTCTTCTATTTGAAAGGTTCCTCAGTTTTGGAGAACAACCTACTCCAGACAGAGGCCCCTAATACAATTACAATGCTGACAAAATGTAATATGGGGGGTGGCCTGGTAAGATTTATTTTCAAAATCCCTGGTGGTGCCCCAAGATCAATATAAATGAAGTCCAAGACATATACAGAGATGTGTAAATGTTCATGCATCCATCCCCTGAGTCAGGGGTGGGTAACTTGATTGACTGATTAACTGATTCCATCTGCTCAAAGTAATATTAATCAGTGAAATCACCTGGTGGAGTCAGTGGCTGCAAAGAAAACCTGCACCCTCTTGGCCCTTTCTGGAACAAGTTGCCCACCCCTGCCCTGAGTTGTCAAAGAAAACTAGCTGTAAAAGTAATGATTCGGATCAGTAGTACTTCAGGGTCTTCTTACTTAGGCACACCATTGTTTTGACTTTCATATTCTTATTTAATTTATGTCATGATGTAGAGATTAGTTTGCACTGTTAGTTTAAAGGTCATCATTTTAGAAATTTTAGCATAAAGAAGCCCGAATTTCTTTTTAAATTTGATATAATAAAACTTTGTAATACGTAAATGTTCAAGGGTGCCCTGTCCTTTTCACATGAATATATTTTGTTCTTTTTTATACACTCAAAGAATACATGGTATTGATGGTTCCTGTTTTCATAACTACCTGTGTATTATTATCAATGCAATCAATAGTTTCTATGCTTCCACTATGAAATTGCACAAATAGGTGAAAAAATGTGCAAACCACCATTTGTGGGGCTGCCTGAGCTTGTGCCAAGTTCCTGATCAGCACAGTGGCTTAGTGGTCTATATTTACAGTGAGGAAAATAAGTATTTGAACACCCTGCGATTTTGCAAGTTCTCCCACTTAGAAATCATGGAGGGGTCTGAAATTTTCATCTTAGGTGCATGTCCACTGTGAGAGACATAATCCAAAAAAAAAAAAAAAAAATCCGGAAATCACAATGTATGATTTTTTAAATAATTTATTTGTATATTACTGCTGCAAATAAGTATTTGAACACCTACCAACCAGCAAGAATTCTGGCTCACACAGACCTGTTAATTTTTCTTTAAGAAGCCCTCTTATTCTGCACTCTTTACCTGTATTAATTGCACCTGTTTGAACTTGTTACCTGTATAAAAGACACCTGTTCACACACTCAATCACTCACACTCCAACCTGTCCACCATAGCCAAGACCAAAGAGCTGTCTAAGGACACCAGGGACAAAACTGTAGACCTGCACAAGGCTAGGATGGACTCCAGGACAACAGGCAAGCAGCTTGGTAGAAGACAACAACTGTTATGATTATTTATTAGAAAGTGGAAGAAACACAAGATGACTGTCAGTCTACCTCGGTCTGGGATTCCATGAAAGATCTCACTTTGTGGGGTAAGAATGATTCTGAGAAAGCTCAGAACTACACAGGAGGACCTGGTCAATGACCTGAAGAGAGCTGGGACCACAGTCACAAAGATTACATTAGTAACACATGATGCTGTCATGGTTTAAAATCCTACAGGGCAGCAAGGTCCCCCTGCTCAAGCCAGCACATGTCCAGGCCCGTTTGAAGTTCACCAGTGACCATCTGGATGATCCAGAGGAGGCATGAGAGAAGGTCATGTGGTCAGATGAGACCAGAATAGTGCTTTTTGGAATCAACTTCACTTACCATGTTTAGAGGATGAGAACAACCCCAAGAAAACCATCCCAACTGTTGTGAAAGTGTAGTGACACGGACCCACAACAGGGGGCGCAAATGAACGGTCAATAGATGAGCCAAAACGTAACAATTTAATGTTGTGAAGGTGCACAACAAATACACAGACAATCTCAGAATCTGATAACAGTCAATCCACAAAGGTGACGTGTGGGCAGGCTCGAGGATAGAAGACGTCTGTCCTGAGAAGAGCTGGAACCACATGATTTCCGCCGCCACCGAACCTGGTGAATACTGGAGCCGCCAAGTCCCGAATTCCCAGGTGATCACCGTCCCCGACTGTCGGATCTGGTACTGCTGGCGAAGAACAAAGACAGTCAAGTGTGGGTGTGTGTACACCCCGTAACAACAACGGTGGGAATGCCACCTCCACCTCTAACACACTCGTGCAGCGTCTGTTTAACCACTTATCTGACGGACGTAGGACGAAACAGTCGCGACCCACGCCGGTCCTCTGGTTGACAGCTGCAAAACAATAGCTCTTAGAATCAATTAATACAGGCAGAGACAGTTACCTCCATAGAAGTACGATATCTCGGCAATGAGGTGGAGATGACGTCTGGTCTTTATGGAGTGAGATGCTGTAGAGTAGATGGGTGACAGCTGTCAAGAGATAATGAGTGACAGCTGTCACCCCCGGCTGTGTCCGTGGCGGCAGCGCCCTCTCGTGCCTGAAGCCCGCACTTCAGGCAGGGCGCCCACTGGTGGTGGGCCAGCAGTACCTCCTCTTCTGGCGGCCCACACAACAGGACCCCCCCCTCAACGGGCGCCTCCTGGCGCCCGACCAGGCTTGTTCGGGTGACGGTGGTAGAAGTCGGCCAGGAGGGCCGGATCTAGGATGAAGCTCCTCTTCACCCAGGAGCATTCTTCGGGTCCATACCCCTCCCAGTCCACCAAATACTGGAACCCCCGGCCCATCCGACGGACATCCAGGAGCCGGCGCACCGTCCAAGCCGGCTCCCCGTCGATGATCTGAGCAGGAGGCGGCGCCGGTCCGGGAGCACAGAGGGGTGAGGTGTGGTGAGGTTTGATCCTTGAAACATGAAAGACCGGGTGGATCCGCAGTGAAGCCGGGAGTTGGAGCTTCACTGCGGCAGGACTGAGGTCTTTGAGGATCTTGTATGGTCCGATATATCTGTCCTTGAGTTTCGGGGAGTCCACCTGGAGGGGGATGTCCTTCGTGGATAGCCACACCTCATGCCCGGGCTGGTAAGCAGGGGCCGGGGATCGCCGGTGGTCTGCATGGGTCTTCGCCCTCGTCCGGGCCTTCAACAAGGCAGAACGGGCGGAGCGCCACACCCGATGGCACTTCCGCAGGTGGGTCTGGACCGAGGGCACACCGACCTCTCCCTCCACCACGGGAAACAACGGGGGCTGATACCCCAAACACACCTCAAATGGGGAGAGGCCGGTGGCAGAGGACACCTGGCTGTTATGCGCATACTCGATCCAGGCCAGATGTTTACTCCAGGCCATCGGGTGTGCGGACGTCACACAGCGCAGGGCTTGCTCCAATTCCTGATTGGCCCGTTCTGCCTGTCCATTGGTCTGCGGGTGATACCCGGACGAGAGGCTCACAGTAGCCCCCAGTTCCCGGCAGAAGCTCCTCCAGACATGTGAGGAGAACTGGGGACCACGATCAGAGACGATGTCGGTGGGTATCCCATGCAGACGGACGACATGGTGGACCAGGAGGTCTGCTGTCTCCTGGGCTGTTGGGAGCTTCGGGAGGGCCACGAAGTGGGCTGCCTTGGAGAATCGGTCCACTATCGTGAAGATGGTGGTGTTGCCCTGGGACGGCGGGAGGCCCGTGACGAAATCCAGGCCGATGTGGGACCAGGGGCGATGAGGCACAGGTAGCGGCTGGAGAAGTCCTTGGGACCTTTTATGGTCTGCCTTGCCCCTGGCACAGGTGGTGCAGGCCTGGATGTACTCCCGGATGTCGGCCTCCATAGACGCCCACCAGAAGCGCTGCCGGACAACTGCCACGGTCCTTCGCACCCCTGGATGACAGGAGAGCTTGGAACCGTGACAGAAGTCCAAGACTGCAGCTCTGGCCTCTGGTGGGACGTACAAACGGTTCTTCGGACCAGTTCCGGGGTCCGGGCTCCGTGCCAGGGCCTCCCGGACGATCTTCTCCACGTCCCAGGTGAGGGTAGCCACGATAGTGGACTCAGGCAGGATGGGCTCCGGTGGATCCGACAGTGCAGTTTTGACCTCCTCTTCGTGTACCCGGGACAAGGCATCCGACCTCTGGTTCTTGGTCCCGGGGCGATAGGTGATTCGGAAGTCAAAACGCCCGAAGAACAGTGACCAGTGGGCTTGCCTGGGGTTCAGCCGCTTGGCGGTCCTGATATACTCCAGGTTCCGATGGTCAGTGAAAACCGTGAATGGCACGGACGCTCCCTCCAACAGGTGTCTCCACTCCTCAAGAGCCTCTTTCACTGCACGGAGTTCTCGATTGCCGACGTCATAGTTCCGTTCAGCCGGGGTCAACCTGCGTGAAAAGTAGGCACACGGGTGAAGAACCTTATCAGTCTCTCCGCTCTGGGATAGCACGGCTCCTATCCCTGAGTCAGAGGCGTCCACTTCAACCACGAACTGGCGGCTAGGGTCGGGCTGCACCAAAACTGGTGCAGTAGAGAACCGTCGTTTCAACTCCTTGAATACGGCTTCGCACCGATCCGACCAGGTGAAGGGGACTTTTGGAGAGGTCAGGGCTGTCAGGGGGCTAACTACCTGACTGTAGCCCTTAATGAACCTCCTATAGAAATTAGCGAAGCTGAGGAACTGTTGCAGCTTCCTACGGCTTGTTGGTTGGGGCCAATCTCTCACCGCCGCAACCTTGGCCGGATCAGGGGCGACGGAGTTAGAGGAGATGATAAACCCCAGGAAAGACAAAGACGTGCGGTGAAACTTGCACTTCTCAGCCTTCACAAAGAGTCGGTTCTCTAACAACCGCTGCAGGACCTGACGTACATGCTGGACATGGGTCTCAGGATCTGGAGAAAAGATGAGAATATCGTCCAGATATACGAAGACGAATCGGTGCAGGAAGTCCCGCAAGATGTCGTTAACCAAGGCTTGGAACGTCGCAGGGGCGTTGGTGAGGCCGAACGGCATGACCAGGTACTCAAAGTGACCTAACGGGGTGTTAAATGCCGTCTTCCATTCGTCTCCCTTCCGGATCCGAACCAGGTGATACGCATTTCTAAGATCCAGCTTAGTAAAGATTTTGGCTCCATGCAGGGGGGTGAACACGGAATCCAACAATGGCAACGGGTATCGGTTGTGAACCGTAATCTCATTCAGCCCCCTGTAATCAATGCATGGACGGAGTCCGCCATCTTTCTTGCCCACAAAAAAGAAACCTGCCCCCATCGGGGAGGTGGAGTTCCGGATCAGCCCGGCAGCTAATGAGTCCCGGATGTAGGTCTCCATTGATTCGCGCTCAGGTCGTGAGAGGTTGTACAGCCTGCTGGACGGGAAGTCAGTGCCTGGAACCAAATCAATGGCACAATCGTATGGACGGTGCGGGGGAAGGGTGAGTGCCAGATCCTTGCTGAAGACGTCAGCAAGATCGTGGTACTCAACCGGCACTGCCGTCAGATTGGGAGGGACTTTGAACTCCTCCTTAGCCTGTAAACCGGGAGGAACCGAGGATCCTAAACACACCCGATGGCAGGTTTCGCTCCACTGAACCACCACCCCAGATGGCCAATCAATCCGGGGATTGTGCTTCAACATCCATGGGAAGCCCAAAATCACGCGGGAGGTAGAAGGAGTTACAAAAAACTCAATCTCCTCCCGATGGTTTCCAGACACCACCAGAGTTACTGGTTGTGTCTTGTGTGTGATTAAAGGGAGGAGGGTGCCATCTAGTGCCCGCACCTGCAATGGCGAAGGAAGCGCCACCAGAGGGAGCCCTACCTCCCTTGGCCATCTGCTGTCTAGCAAATTCCCTTCTGACCCCGTGTCCACCAGTGCTGGGGCTTGAAGGGTTAAATCCCCACTCAGGATTGTAACTGGGAGTCGTGTGGCAATCTGTGTGTGTCCCACGTGAATGTTTTGACCCCCCCTTAGCCCAGTCTCTGAGGGCGGTTGTTGTTGTGGCCGTTTGGGGCAGTTTTTCTGTATGTGCTCCTTTGAGCTGCAGAGAAAACACTCCCCGCGGACCAGCCTCCTCCTTTTGGCACTGTGCGCTTCCCTAACAACATCAGCAGGGGGAGCTGTTGCCCCACGGAGCGCTGCGGCTGTGGAGCGTGGGGAGGGCGGCCCCTTTTCAAACCCGGAAGGGAGAGGGACGGCGCGTATCCGGCCACGTCCTTTGCCTCGCTCCCAACGGCGTTCCTCCAACTGATTGTCTAACCGTATAACGAGATCGATAAGCCCATCTAAATCCCGCGGTTCCTCCTTAGCTACCAGATGCTCCTTCAGGACCGATGACAGTCCATTTATGAAGGCGGCGCAGAGCGCAACGTTATTCCAGCCGGACCTAGCAGCCGCGATGCGGAAGTCGACTGCATATTCAGCTGCACACCGGCGCCCCTGTTGCATTGACAGCAGCATTGTTAAAGCGGTCTCTCCTCTGTTAGGGTGATCAAACACTGTTCTGAACTCCCCCACAAACCCAGTGTATGCTGATAACAACCATGAGTTCTGTTCCCAGAGCGCTGTAGCCCAGGCGCGTGCCTTACCCCGAAGCAAATTAATAACATAAGCCACCTTGCTGGCGTCAGATGCGTACATCACGGGTCGTTGTGCAAAGACGAGCGAACACTGCATCAGAAAGTCCGTGCACGTCTCCACACAACCCCCGTACGGCTCAGGGGGACTTATGTATGGTTCAGGGGATGGTGGGGGGGTTTGTTGAACGACCAGTGGAATGTTAATACCCGGCACCGGGTCGGCAGGAGGAGGAGCCGCAGCAGCGCTCTGATCGCGTGCTTCCACCTGTGCGGTGAGAGCCTCCTGCGATTAAGGATGACGTTTTGCTCGGACATCAAATCCAGCCGAGCGGTAAAGGCGGTGAGGATTTGCTGCAACTCACCGAGCATGCCTCCTGCAGACGCCTGTGCACCCTGCTCTTCCATTGGCTGTCCAACAGATGGATGACGCCCCTCGGGATCCATGACGCTGGCCGAGATATCCTGTTGTGAAAGTGTAGTGACACGGACCCACAACAGGGGGCGCAAATGAACGGTCAATAGATGAGCCAAAAATTAACAATTTAATGTTGTGAAGGTGCACAACGAATACACAGACAATCTCAGAATCTGATAACAGTCAATCCACAAAGGTGACGTGTGGGCAGGCTCGAGGATAGAAGACGTCTGTCCTGAGAAGAGCCGGAACCACACGATTTCCGCCGCCACCGAACCTGGTGAATACTGGAGCCGCCAAGTCCTGAATTCCCAGGTGATCACCGTCCCCGACTGTCGGATCTGGTACTGCTGGCGAAGAACAAAGACAGTCAAGTGTGGGTGTGTGTACACCCCGTAACAACAACGGTGGGAATGCCACCTCCACCTCTAACACACTCGTGCAGCGTCTGTTTAACCACTTATCTGACGGACGTAGGACGAAACAGTCGCGACCCACGCCGGTCCTCTGGTTGACAGCTGCAAAACAATAGCTCTTAGAATCAATTAATACAGGCAGAGACAGTTACCTCCATAGAAGTACGATATCTCGGCAACGAGGTGGAGATGACGTCTGGTCTTTATGGAGTGAGATGCTGTAGAGTAGATGGGTGACAGCTGTCAAGAGATAATGAGTGACAGCTGTCACCCCCGGCTGTGTCCGTGGCGGCAGCGCCCTCTCGTGCCTGAAGCCCGCACTTCAGGCAGGGCGCCCACTGGTGGTGGGCCAGCAGTACCTCCTCTTCTGGCGGCCCACACAACACCAACCGTGAAGCATGGGGGTGGAAACATCATACTCTGGGGGTGCTCTTCTGCAAAGGGGACAGGACGACTGCACTGTATTAAAGGGAGGATGGATGGGTCATGTATTGCGAGATTTTGGCAAACAACCTCCTTCCCTCAGTAAGAGCATTGAAGATGAGTCATGGCTGGGTCTTCCAACATGACAATGACCCCAAACATACAGCCAGGGCAACTAAGGAGGGGCTCCGTAACAAGCATTTCAAGGTCCTTTTTGTGTGATATTGTGATATCCGGATTTTTTTATTTTTTTATTTTTTTAGATTATGTCTCTCACAGTGGACATGCACCTAAGATGAAAATTTCAGACCCCTCCATGATTTCTAAGTGGGAGAACTTGCAAAATAACAGGGTGTTCAAATACTTATTTTCCTCACTGTAAATGCTACAGTTAGGGCAGGGGCGCAGCACAGTGGATTCGTGGTTAGCACTGTTGCCTCACAGCAAGATGTTCATGGGTTTGATTTCCACCTGTGGTCTTTCTGTGTGGAGTTTGCATGTTTTCCCTGTTTTTGCGTGGGTTTTCTTCCAGGTGCTTCGGTTTCCTCTCACATTTAAAGACATACGAGGTCTGTCAATAAAGTAACGGTCCTTTTTATTTTTTTCAAAAACTATATGGATTTCATTCATACTCAACAAAAATATAAACGCAACACTTTTGGTTTTGCTCCCATTTTGTATGAGATGAACTCAAAGATCTAAAACTTTTTCCACATACACAATATCACCATTTCCCTCAAATATTGTTCGCAAACCAGTCTAAATCTGTGATAGTGAGCACTTCTCTTTTGCTGAGATAATCCATCCCACCTCACAGGTGTGCCATATCAAGATGCTGATTAGACACCATGATTAGTGCACAGGTGTGCCTTAGACTGCCCACAATAAAAGGCCACTCTGAAAGGTGCAGTTTTGTTTCATTGGGGGGATACCAGTCAGTATCTGGTGTGACCACCATTTGCCTCATGTAGTGCAACACATCTCCTTTGCATCATCCGTGAAGTGAACACCTCTCCAACGTGCCAAACACTAGCGAATGTGAGCATTTGCCCACTCAAGTCGGATACAATGACGAACTGGAGTCAGGTCGAGACCCTGATGAGGACGACGAGCATGCAGATGAGCTTCCCTGAGACCGTTTCTGACAGTTTGTGCAGAAAGTCTTTGGTTATGCAAACCAATTGTTTCAGCAGCTGTCCGAGTGGCTGGTCTCAGACGATCTTGGAAGTGAACATGCTGGATGTGGAGGTCCTGGGCTGGTGTGGTTACATGTGGTCTGCGGTTGTGAGGCTGGTTGGATGTACTGCCAAATTCTCTGAAACACCTTTGGAGACGGCTTATGGTAGAGAAATGAACATTCAATACACGAGCAACAGCTCTGGTTGACATTCCTGCTGTCAGCATGCCAATTGCACGCTCCCTCAAATCTTGCGACATCTGTGGCATTGTGCTGTGTGATAAAACTGCACCTTTCAGAGTGGCCTTTTATTGTGGGCAGTCTAAGGCACACCTGTGCACTAATCATGGTGTCTAATCAGCATCTTGGTATGGCACACCTGTGAGGTGGGATGGATTATCTCAGCAAAGGAGAAGTGCTCACTATCACAGATTTAGACTGGTTTGTGAACAATATTTGAGGGAAATGGTGATATTGTGTATGTGGAAAAAGTTTTAGATCTTTGAGTTCATCTCATACAAAATGGGAGCAAAACCAAAAGTGTTGCTTTTATATTTTTGTTGAGTATATGTTTTTACGTCAGACATGCTTGAACCCTCGTGTGCATGTGTGAGTTTTTCCACGCCTGTCGGTGATGTCATTCGCCTGTGAGCACGCCTTGGGAAGGAGTGGTCCCGCCCCCTCGCCGGATTTTCATTGTCTGGAAATGGCGGAATGAAAAGGACTTTTTTTCCGTCAGAATTTTTTCAGAATTTGTTAGAGACTGGCACCTGGAAACCATTCAAAAAATGTATCTGGCTTTCGGTGAAAATTTTACGGGCTTCACAGAGAATAAGGTCTGTTACTACATCTTTAAAGACCCCTTTAAGGATGCTCGGCGCGCCGCACTCCGAGCTGCGATGACTCGGCATTGAAAGCCGAGATAGACATGTCCAAACAAGTCCTTTGACACGCCGAAACGGAGGTGTTCCTTTGTCTCGCTTCCAAAGTGAATCGGTCTTTACGCGCGAAGCCTCCGTGCGGCTTTCCATGACAAAATCTCTTGTTAAAAGTGAAATCTGCCGGAAAATGGCTGATGTCCAGCTCTTGTGATAACCAGAGAAAGAGCACACGACGGTCTCGTATCCACAGAGCCATCCATTTAGAAATGGTCCGGTGGCTTGTGCCGCGTCGTTGCAGCTCGGAGCGCGGCGCGCCGAGCATCCTTAAAGGGGTCCTTAAAGCTGTAGTAATCTGTGAAGCCCGTAAAAGTTTCACCGAAAGCCAGATAAATTTTTCAAATGGTTTCCAGGTGCCAGTCTCTAACAGCTTCTGAAAAAATTCTGATGGAAAAAAGTCCTTTTCATTCCGCCATTTCCAGACAATGAAAATCCGACGAGGGGGCGGGACCACTCCTTCCCAAGGCGTGCTCACAGGCGAATGACGTCACCGACAGGCGTGGAAAAACTCACACATGCGCATGAGGGTTCAAGCTTGTCTGACGTAAAAACATATGAATGAAATCCATATAGTTTTTGAAAAAAATAAAAAGGACCGTTACTTTATTGACAGACCTCGTACAGGTGAGGTGAACTGGAAACTTTATAATTGTCTACATCTTCCTTGCAGAAGAGGTCTCGATCTCAATGGGACTAACCTGGTTAAATGGTTGAAAAATGATGGCACCATGAAAAGTGATTTGATCTCTTCAAGACACCATCACAAAACATGTTACATTGCATATCCTAGTCTAAATTACATTTCTAATTAAGATAGGGTCAGTGTTGTCATTCTGTGCCACTTTCTGATGTTGGAAGCCAAAAATCATCCAATCTATAGCTCATGCAGGTGCATGTGACTGCAGACACAGAGGGCACACATGTCCCCGTGACGCAGTCAGTTGGCAGAACAGCGCTCGTCTTTCCCACAGTGTGCGTAAGTGCTTGCGTTGTCTGTAGCTGACAAACATACTGTAGCACTGTGAAAATGCCCAGACTGCCACATGGATCCCTGTGTGGATAGCGTCCACTCATCCTGTAATCATCGCTCACAATAGCACAGCGCCCAAACCGGCATTGGCACATGCTCTCTTATCCATGTTGTTTTTAGTGGCAAACATTGTCCGGTGATGGATATGTGAAGTTTTGAATTGCAGTCACACTGACCATTATCCACACACTTGAAGACTGAAGAGTTATTGAACTCTGGCCAGTGATGGAATTTCTGCCTTTGAACATGCGGCAGCTCAAATTCACATTTGCATACTGCAAATGGTCCTTGATGCAGTTACGGTGTGCGAGTATTTCAACTGCATTGTCTTTACTGAATAGATTTACCGTGGCATAAATGTCCCTGACTCATGCCTACAGACAAAAGACATAAATCACTTGCCTTCCACTGACTGACATTTATGTTTGCAAGTACTGTAGATATGCATAATTGCAGAAGCCATTAAGTAATTGTGCTTGGAGAATGGGGGGTGGGGGTGATGACCGCCACTGAGAATTGTGCTTTCTCAAAATGTGAACTACTGCTGTGCACAATAGCCCATCAAGTACATTATATTCTTTCCTGGATACTATTAATGCAAACTTGTTAACATTTGCACTGTTGCTTTCTCCAAGAGTCTCAAAACGTGTTACTAAAATATTCCACAACAGTATGTGGAATATGTGATTTCACTTTTTCATTGTCTCATCCAATTAATCGCTTGATGCAGGATTGCTTCTGTATAAGTCAACAGGACTATTTAGCTGTGCTACTAAATGAGTGCTTTGGCTCAGGATAAAAAAAAAAAAAAAAACAATATCTGTAAAGTGACAGAATCAAGGATTATATGGGCCTAAATTCTGAGGATAAGTGTCACAGAATGTAGAATGATACATTCTCGTATAAGCACAAGCTGTTCGTTCCTTCTGACTGGAACAGAGATTTTTTTTTCAGACTTTGTTGATTTTACTTCATACACCAGGAGCTGACCTCCAGTAAAAAACTGAACCTTATGCCATTATTCTTAGTACCAAGCAACCCACAACAGTCAAGCTGAGTCTGGGAGCATGCACTGGTTTTTCATGGTTGGGGATTTACCACGCCACAGAACCACCTTGGCGACCCCTCTTGAAAGTAACCATCTATCTTGTGCAGCCAGGTGAAATTTGGGAATCCCTTTGGCCTTCTCCAACCACTGGAGTCCTCAACACTGAGGCACCTACGTGCAGGATCATGTCCAGAGAAATAGGCCACATGGTCAAAATGTCATAGCTGACATTTCCTCACAATGCAAGTCATTCTTCTCATCTGCATTTCCCTAAATAACCACCATTTGACACAAAGTCATTCCAGCAGTATGCTCTGAGAGACCTGGCACCAAAGACTTCCAGTCGTTGCCTTAGATCACTGGTTAGCATCCAAGTCTCACAATTGCACAGTAACACAGGAAGCACCAGGACCTTTATGACTTTGACATTTGTTCTATCGATATCGGCATCATTAAAACCGTTATGACTCCATGACATCTTACCAGGTGTCTCCTGATCTCAGAGGGTAAGGATCCAGAGACATCTTGATGCAGTACCTTGTAAATGAAGCAGATCTTCAAGCGTCTTACAACAGCACATCATATTCACACGGATATCAACGTATTGACATGCAAGACACTCAAGTGCACACTGAGATCAACTCTCAAGTTGCACTGGATCTCATGGGGATTTGAATTGGGGATCGTCTGGCCATAAGCTCATGGCTTTAACTACGAGGCCATCACCTCCCTTACAGATGCAAGTCTGATGGCTGAGTCCAGGAAGTACATTGGAACCATGGATCATAGTCTTGATCCAGATCAATCACAAATCCAGACCCTCTGATTGCTCACTCAGCTTCTCAAGGGATGCAATCAGAGTGTTTATTCATCAATCCATAAAGATCACAGCATTGTCCATGATGACAACGTCAGTAAACCTTTCCTCACCGACTAAGGTGCCTCAGCTGCTGGATTACACAACCCACTACAAGAATGTTGTCAAATACTGTAAATGGGACACATGTAGTCCTGGTCATCTCTGAAGAGCCCAACATCCCTTTTGTCTACGCTTGAACCCCAAACAAATCTACATGTACAACAATACTCCAATAATGAGTTTCAGAATGCATGAAAATGAATTTATTTTCTTATATGAATGATCAGAGGCAGTTTAAGCATGTGGGAGCAGGTCACCTCAAGTACCTATTAATAATCACAGTCCTCCTTGAGACGGTCTGTGTGGTTACACAGTCTCATTTGATTCTGAATTGATCTATTGTGGGGTAATCACTGTGTTATTTTATGCACACCTTTAAAACGGGCACCAGGGCACGTCATGGTTCTCGGGGTGGGCTGCGTAATCAAGGTGCATAATCGCATGGCGGTAATGGCAATCAAGCCATAGCAGATTAATTCCTGAGATCACACCACAGCCCGTCTACACTGTGTCAGGTGGTGAAGCAGGGTGTAGGTGGTCTGGAGAGGGCAGGTGATTAAAAAGAAGAGAGCCACTGCAGCCAGAAGGGGGTCATTATGCAAATATGAACATTAAAGTACCTAATTCTTTCCATTGTTCTGGTACCCCAAATTCTTCATTTGTATTACTGATAAGTCAAAACACAAGACTGGGAGGAGAAATTTTCAGTAGCTCCTCCATGACAAATCAAGGAGTCTGCCACTTTTACTCCGTGCACATCTCTATGGTAACTAATAAACAGCAAGCAGCACAGAAAGTGAAAATTATGCAGCTGGTTGAGGATCATTAGATTACCTTAGATAGAACTTTACTGATCCCTTGAGAATACTCCCTCAGGGAAATTGAGGTTCCAGCAGCATTGCATAGTAGCACACAGGGTAAGAAGCACACAGAGTTTCAAAAATGAAAGTAAAAAAGAAAAAGAGTTTGCAAATATAAATATACAATATAAATACCAGACATACTAATCAATACTGGTTTACTGGCAACTTCTGTTCCTCTCATTCCCGATATCTGTCTTCCTGTTTCTCCTCTTCCCCCTGAGTGAGCGGTTGTACAGTTTGATGGCCTGAGGGATGAAGGAGTTTTTCAGTCTGTTGGTTCTGCACTTGGGAAGGAGCAGTCTGTGGCTAAAGAGGCTGCTCTTTATGGATCATGTCAACTCTAAGCCCTTCCTGTTTCAGCACTGTTGTGCATGTGGGTGATCCTGCAGGAATCCTGCAGATACCTTCATACACAAGCATGCACCATGAGATCCTCCATGATAGCAGTCTCAAGTCAGTATGAAATCCAGACACAATCTACTTTTTCGGTTAAAGGCCCCGTGACTGTAGGCCTGCTGAAGGAACTCAGGGACGCAAACCCCCTCATCTTAAAAACCCCCAAGCATTTTCAGAGTCATAAGTAAGTCCCTTCAGATTCTCTCTTGTTTCACTCAGGGGTCACCATAGCAGATCTGAGGTGGATCTGCAAGCTGATCTGACACAGGATTTACACTGGATACCATGCCTGAAGGAATTGCACATTGCTTGGAGAATGGGTGGGGGTGGCATTGAACCAGGAACCTTCCACACTGGAAGCAAACACACTTAACTGCTTTGCCACCTGCATTTGTGTAATTTTATTTTCATAATTGCATCTGCACGAAACACATTTTATTTCTTTAATTTCACTTTATGCTCTGTCTTTTTACTCTCAAACAATTGTTATATTGCTTTATCATGTTCTGTGACTTCTGTAGCTCTAGTTTAATTTTGATGATGTAAAGCAGATTATAACTTCTTTTTTGAAAGATACTCTTCTTCTTCTTCTTGTTAATGCCCCGTTTACCTCGGACTGAGACCTACTGTGTATAAGACCTACAAGATCATGACATTTTGTCAACTCTCATAAGTCTTGGCTGGTCTCCGTTGTGACTTGCTATTTGCGTTTACACCAAGCTTACATTGTGACTGAATTGTGTGAGTGAAAAATATGTCAATATCTGTGTTTATTGATGCAACCCAATGCAGAGTCAATTGAAGGTCTATTACAATCAACAGGATCAAGTTGAGAGTGAGTTGAGACGTGAGAGTTTATCAAGACCGATTATGAGACCCATGCATCTGTTAACTGGTCACACAACTTGTGAGAGTGTTTTAAACAGTTCATTACACTTGCACACCTGTTGGAGACAGGTGGGGAGTGATGGTGAACAAGAGGGATCTTTTTTCCGATCATGGAGACCCCATTGTTACCAGCCTGCTACCCCAGTGGGAGTCAATGAGAGTGACGGTGCAGACGCCCGCCAAGTCCACCCCTGGTTTACACCGAGTCCATGACCAAGTGGACCCGGTGTAAATGGGGGGTAAGATGGGTACTGCTGCACATCTAAGTCATGACCTATTTATGGGGCCATATTATACACCCAGGTTACAGTTAGGGATAGGGGGATCAGAATGTGTCCAAATACCATAATTTTACACACACACACACACACACACACACACACACACACACACACACACACACACACACACACATATATATATATATATATATATATATATATATATATATATATATATATATATATATATATATATATATATATATATATATATATATATATATATATATATACCGGAGTATGAGCTGCACCTTTTTTTCTGTATTATCAGCTCTTTAATTTGGAAGTTTTCTGCCTTGTTGTAGTGTACTTGTTATTATTAGCATTAATTCTTTCAATAATGAAGTTTATTTTGTTTAGTGCTTTGATTCCTGGGAAAGCCCTATATAAATAGTTACTATAGTTATTATTATTAGTAATGAATACATGATGCGACTTATGTACCAAAAAATCACGTGTTCATCAGCCCACACCAAACTAATAAAAAAGGTGTGACTTATACTCCAGAAGCACAGTACAGTACAGTACTGTGTCACTTCTGAGATCTATCAGGATCAAGTGTACAGGAAGGAAAACGACTGCAAAATGACTGATGTAAATAAAGTCAATGACATGTTCATTCTAAAAACTCATTTTGGACAACACCAGTCTTTGAAGACGTTTCCATGCATTCTGCAGAAAAGAGATGTGCTACTTGTTTGTTACTTTCCGCTGCTCTTTCTGTAACACTGTCCCACACAAAGTACAAACTCGAACTATTCCACACTTTTAAATTTATTAAAAGTCACGATGAAAATCAGGCCTGGTTTCTGAAGAACTTCTCTCACAGACTCAAACAGTTTTATGAAACTCTCCATGAGAGTTACAAAGTCGGACCTTATTTCACAAAATCCTTTCCTTATTGGTCCCCGTTGGCATTCGAGGGAGGTCCCACCCCTGCCACTGACCCACGCAATAACAGGACATGTATGATTTATAATGTAATCTGAATCTCTTTGTCCTAAAACTGGTTAAATCCAGTTCAACATGCACATTCCAAAAGAGAACAGAGAAAATATATAAAACTAAGGATACAATCCTAAGTAAAATAACTACTTTAATACCAAAACTAATAATGAAAACAAATACGGAAAACAATAATTAAACACACAAATACAGTATATCTAACATGTTGAACAGCCAGAATGTTCTCTGGAAAATGAAAAACACAAAACACGAAGGCAAGTTTTCTATAAAAGGAAATTTTCTTCCATCCTGACAAGAGCATGTACACTCGATGAGCTTCTCCCACTGTCCCTCCACATCAACATACATTGACTGCGGTGCAGCCGGTTCACACGGCTTTGACAGATCAAATGTTAACCTTTATTCTGATCAGCCAGTGCCCCAAACACCAGCAACCGTGACACATTTCACCATCTCTGTGCCGCACTATATGCTTCTAATCGGTTTGTTGTTTTGAGTGAATCCTCTGACAAGTGCCCAACACAGCTACTTTGCAAAAAATCAATTTTAGTTACATATTTGACATCAACCTCATGAGCGGTGGAACGCCGCTGAAAGCATGCCGGATTGGCAGTAATGACTCTAAAGAAGCAGAGTTAGTGCCTGTGAAAAATGTCTGTCATGCAAATGGGGAAAAAATATCCCGATTCTCGCTGTCACATTAGCATCCCATCTTGCAAAATATCTCAAACATTTTAGCGTAAAAATGTGTTAAAAAAAAAGCTTTAGTGCCAGGCGTGCGCACACACCACTGTTAACCCTCTTCCCATAGAATAAATTATGAGCGTGTGTCCAGTAGAGCTGTGAGTGATTACTTTAGTGCTTTGACATTTGCAACAGCAGTAATGAGGCATGTCTGTGACAGCTGTGTCACTAACAGCAGCCTGTGTCTCGGATGTTCGGTTGAACGTCGGGAAGAAGGCATACTGTGGCCAAACACTGGCACTCTCTCTAGATAATGATGGCTCACCCATAGAGAAGCAGAGAGAATGTGTTGAAGTCTGAGAAAAGCTGTGTGCATGTGTATTTTAGTGAAAGAGAGTGAGTGAGGAAGAGACGGAGCCACTGATTGAGTGTGTTTGTGTGCGTGTGTGTGTGTGTATATGTGTGTCTGTCATTGCCTAGATGGAATCAGAGACTGGCAGAGGAGGCCGGGCCGGGACATAAAGGCTAGTAGTATAAAATGAGTGGGCTGAACGCACTCGGCTCATACAGTGCACCCTCCCGTCATGCAGGGTGACAATTTGCATGTGCACACCAATCTCAACGCCAACTACGGTATGTATTCTGCATCTAAATTAGCCATAAAACTCAAGCATGGCTCTTATGAGCTCCATGAAATGTATGCAAACTGTAGCTACTTCAGCATTAGCGGCTTGCTTTCTCTGCCGCAACAGTTGTTTTAATGCCTGCCGAAGGTTGAATCGGAGCCATTAGTAAAGAATAACAGAGCGCAGAGAGCTGTTTGGTGGATGTAAATGACACATGCAGACTTTCTGAGTTATGTTTGCATATGAGATGTAGCTGGACTCAGGTGGGTCAGCGTCAGTACTGCATTTTCAATTCCTATACTTCTAATATAGTCAGATGTAGTTTCTATTCCATGAATATCTCTAAATTATTCATGTAAATTGAATTATTGAGCAATGTTTGCCAAGTCAAGTCAGGTCAGGTGTGAGAGCATGCATTGGCAACCACCAGGGCAGACAACTAGTCCTTCACCACTTCTCAAAAGTAGCCATCTATCTACTGCAGTCGGGTGAGGCGTGGGCATGCCCTTGGCCTTCTCCAGCCACTGGGCTCCTCAACACAGAGGCACCTGTGTCCTGGATCATGCTGAGAGAATCAGACTCATCAGCACACGAAAGACTTGGCCCGTCTTTTTTACTGAAAAAGTATCAGCATGAACAAACAATGTCATGACTCCATGTACTCTTCCCAGGCATCTTTTAAGCTGGGGACCCACAGACATGAACATCACTGCTGAGATAAATTAATGTCTTGTCAGGTTCAGCACTTTCACTGTATGTTGATACAGTTCTGATGGTCAAGTCCAGGAAGTCAATTTCAATTTCCATCCATCCATCCATCCATCCATCCATCCATCCATCCATCCATCCATCCATCCATCCATCCATCCATCCATCCATCCATCCATCCATCCATCCATCCATCCATCCATCCATCCATTTTCTTCCGCTTTATCCGGAGTCGGGTCGCGGGGGCAGCAGCTCAGGCAAAGCCGCCCAGACCTCCCGATCCACACACACCTCCCCCAGCTCCTCCGGGGGAACCCCAAGGCGTTCCCAAGCCAGCTGAGAGATGTAGTCCCTCCAGCGTGTCCTGGGTCTTCCCCTGGGCCTCCTCCCAATGGGACGTGCCCGGAACATCTCTCCAGTGAGGCGTCCAGGGGGCTTCCGGAAAAGATGCCCAAGCTACCTCAACTGACTCCTTTCAATGTGGAGGAGCAGCGGCTCGACTCCAAGCTCCTCCCGAGTGAACGAGCTCCTTATCTTTAAGGGAGCGCCCACCCACCCTGCGGAGGAAACTCATCTCGGCGCTTGTACTCGCAATCTCGTTCTTTCGGTTATGAGCCAAATCTCATGACCATAGGTGAGGATCGGAACGTAGATCGATCGGTAAATCGAGAGCTTTGCCCCCCTACTCAGCTCTCTCTTCACCGTCCCTTCAGAGAGAGAGAGAGAGAGCAATTTCAATTTATTCAATTCAATTTATTTAGTTTATATAGCACCAGATCACAACAAAGCTGCCTCACGGTGCTTCACACAAGTCAGTTCTAACCTTACCAACCCCTAGAGAAGCACAAAGGCAACAGTGGTAAGGAAAAACTCCCTCTGATGATTTGAGGACGAAAACTCAAGCAGAACCAGACTCAAAGGGGTGACCCACTGCTTAGGTCATTCTTCCAAAAAGGTTTACAGTACAGAACAGAACAGAACACAACAACAGTTGACGAGAGTCCATGCAGGCGTCCAGTCCACTGTCACGTTGGCGGGGGGAGTGGCAGGGGGGGAGGTAATCGAGCCACTCGTTGGATCTGTTCCTACAGCAAAGTCCATCCTACGTACATCACAGAAATCATCCAATCCAGCACGTGGATCCACATGGAACCATCTTGGACAGAGAGAAAAAGAAAACAGAATCAGCCGGGTCATTAAAAATCATTAAAAGCCTTCATCTTGGTCCAGGACAATTGTAACACAGACACTCCAGTTCCTCACTCAGCTTCTCAATCATCATCATCGTCCTCATCTCTCTGGAGACTTAGCTCCTTAGGATGCGTCTACTGTTTTCATTGGCGCTGAAAGTTTGTTCTGTTTGTCATCTTTCTCCTCAACTGCTTGGCATCCATACCCTGTGGTCTCTTGAATCTGGTCCAACTCGGGGAACATTCATCAAACAATATTTGTTTTCTAATATCGCCATTGTGAATCCTGCCGACGTGTGCGAGGTATCTTTATTGCTGTTTTAAGGAAAAAGCACCTGATTGATGTAGTTCCAGTAATACGGTACAGGTCCCTGTTCGAGAATTTAAACTTCCACTGGTGATTCTCGTCGTTCACATTCCCAACTCCATAACTCCATCATCCCTCTATTGTTTATACCCTCCCTTTACCATCTTCCTCAGAAAACCGTCACAAACCACCTCGACCTTTAGTAGGTAAGTAAGAACAAATGTTCCTTTGCCTTTTATACAGTCGCTTACCAGAATGAAAGAGGCTACTTTACAGACTGGTGCCAGTGCTCCGTTTGCTCACCAAGACACAAGACCGGGCTCCGCGGGGTGTACCTGTCCTAATGACGGAGCTGGAGCTGGATTGAGTTTGAGAGGCGATTAGACTTATTAGGACTTATAAATGCCTTGTAAGCCTAACAGTAAACCCTGAGTTGCGCATCACACAATTTACACCATAAGTGTAAATTCTCAAGTGCTACAGTCAGAGTATCCTTTGGTTTCATAAAGATCAGAGCGTTGTCCCCAATATCAAGACCAGTAAACCTTTTCTGACCAACAAGCATCTAATCTGCTGGTTCCCACAAACCCAACCCAGACCCAGTCCATTAAACAGTTTAGGTGTCAGTGTAAATAGCTGGAGCAATGCAGTAAATGTCTTGGGCTTGCACCATTCCCACCTGTGTCTTAATGGCAATGACAGATGACATTGTGATTGGTTTACTAATATTTACGCCCAAAACACTCTCATGATTTATTAAGTGGCAAAATGCAACCACTTTGCACCCTTTGTCTTACTGTGTGCGCAACATGCACACCAACTAAGTGGAACTGGGCACGCTCCAAGTGCCCTTGAGCTCTGCACATTAGGCTCCATGCTATAATGTAGATGGTCAAGACAGCACTCATTATGTTTTATTTGTACGATAAACAAAATAGTTTAAAGTCTGAAATAACTGCAGCTATTGTCCAGCTAATGACTTTGCTAATACTATCAATGTTTATCAATGAATGCAAACTAGAAGAAAGTATAGTGTCATACACAGTTTTGAAGTGGTAAAGATCTGCATGGAGCAATGTGGTGCACAAAGCTCAAGACTGTAGTAACAACACACCTTTCAAGAAATGCCCTCTCTGTAGGTAGAGGGGGCGTGGTGAGCTTCTTTATACTTGAAGCGATACTTACAAAAAAGATCAAGTAAGTCCCTCCAGGCTTCTCCCTTCCCTCATTGATTGATTGGGTGTCAATCAAACAGTGGGTGTTCACTGATTTATTTGGTGTCTTTGGTGATGGTCTAGTGGTTAAGAAGTGGGCTTGAGACCAGAGGATCCTTTGTTCAAATCCCTGTCTAGCCTAAAAATCACTTAGGACCCTTGTGCAACGTCCCCAAGTTGCTCCCGGTGTGAAGTGAGTGCCTTGCATGGCAGCACCCTGATGTGTGTGTGTGTGTGTGTGTGTGTGTGTGATGTGTGTGATGTGTGTGTGTGTGTGTGTGTGAATGGATGAATACAAGACATTCCTGTAAAGTGTTTTGAGCTTCTGATTCAGATGGAGAAGTGCTATATAAATGCAGTCCATTTGCCATTTAAGGTCTTCGGGTTTCCAGTCTTACTGTATTGTTCTGACTCTTGGATGCTAACAAGTGACCAAAGGTGACATATAGATGTCTTTGGTGCAAGCGTTCTTCAAAGAATCCTTGGGTACCGCTGGAAGGACTTTGTGTCAGATGAGTGATTACTTAGGGCCCTGTCCCACTGGCTTTTAGGAGGATTTGCGCATGAAATGAGGAGACAAAAGCTGAGCGTCCGCAACAAAGGTGGGCGGAAATGACATATGCCCCGGGGTGGATCAGCGAATACATGAGTAAGAAAAGCAGATATAACAGGGAACAGACGCGAAGGCGACCGTGGAGGCGCCCCCATGAGGGGCACAGCGGCCGTGATGCACTCGCTTCATCCGTGCCCAGTCTGTCTGCATGCGCGACATACCATGTGCGATCGTGATGTGGCCGTGCTGGGCACGCGTCATATCTGTTTTGCACGCTGTCCCGGTCCGCCGCCAAGCTGCGCCAACCCGTCGGTTGTGGATATCAGCGTATGACAGGGGATATGCGGCACATTGGTTGTGTAAGTCCTGCGTATGTCTTCAGTATGTGTTCAGGCAGTGATGCGGATCT
Source organism: Thalassophryne amazonica (assembly GCF_902500255.1). Taxonomy (NCBI): domain Eukaryota; kingdom Metazoa; phylum Chordata; class Actinopteri; order Batrachoidiformes; family Batrachoididae; genus Thalassophryne; species Thalassophryne amazonica. The sequence continues at coordinate 29,400,010 of NC_047117.1, forward strand.
CATCCACAGCAGGATTTTTGAGCCGCTCAAAAATCCTGGCTGCGGACATGCGTGCCTCTGCGGATGATCACTGACATGTTCGGATGGCGGCCGACTCATACAGGAATGTTACACGGTTATTGCGGTTGTTTGGCGGATGTGGGCCACTTTTGTGCGCATTCCATCCGCAAATCCTCCTAAACGCCAGTGGGACAGGGCCCTTAGGGAGACTCAGATCAGGCTCATGACTTGTACTTGGGGGAAACATTGGCTATGAAATTTTCATGTGGTGTGCTTCTCTGGGCATGATCCAGCTGGCGGATGGTTCAGAGCTGAGGACCCCGGCAACTGGAGAAGGCCATGAGGATGCCAACATTTCACTTGGATGTGACAGCTACATTGTAGATGGTCACTTTCCAAAGGTGGGGATGAACTGGTTGTCTGTCTGGGTGGTTGACATGCAGGATTTAAGTCTGTTTCTGTAGCAGGCTCCCGGGCTTGATTGGATGTGATTATCACCAAGTCTTGAAATAGGCAGTCACTGATTCTGGACTTTCACGGCAGTCCACATTTCATGACGGGCTGTTCATGAAGGGAAATTTGAAAATGACTGTTTAGCAGCATGGTGGCATGAATATTAATACACAACTGATAGAACTGAAATCATAACTGAACAAACCTGCTTATCACAAATACCCAAATGTGCTTCTAGATCAGTGATTTTTACGTCTATTTAGATTTGACCCCAACACGGTCAGACAGGAAATTTCTATATTGTTCTATTCTAATTCTCCTAATCTGGCCACAGTTTCCTCCAGGATTGTTTTCTTCACACTGACCGCTTTGGTAGTTTCTTCAAATGTCATCAATATGTCAGTATGATCCTGAACCTGATCTGTTGTGTTACTGCGTATTGCAACACCTGTCGTGCCCGTGGTGGCTAGTGGAAAAGGCTCCTGGACACAAATGATAAGAACTGCACTCTTGTTCTGGCTACTTTCCCTCCTCTGCAGACCTGCCGTGCTTTCTGTTGCACATTCTGCTCCCCGCCTTTCCCTCAATAGTGCATAATAGCCTGATCTGCACCCCTGTGGCTTTCAGCTGGTGACGGACTGACTCTTTCACCGGGGGCGTGCACGGAGAGTGACGACTCTCCCTGTCTGAGTATATAAGAGCCATGCTGAGGTCACACAGGGGCGTTTAAGTTTCCTAAACCTAAAAGCTGAAGCTGTACATCAGACAGAAACAGTCTCTGATCTCAAACCTGTAGTGTGTTTGAAACCTAAAGAGAGGAATTTTGTTCCTCTTTTAAGATCCTTGCTGCTTTAAATCAGGCTTTCATAAGTGTGAGTCAGATATCAAAACACTTTATTCCAGTGCAAGTCTCAACTCCCCTATCTCCTGCTGGAGGTAACTATCATGTAAATGAACAATTTGTAGTTTTTGCTTTAAAGAATTTTGAGACTGTAGTAATAGGATGAAAAAGAAGAAATGGTGTTTGATACAGTTGATCCTTAACTCAATAACTTTTGATCAAACACAGTTTTACTCAAGGAAGGACATGAGTGTACATCTCTTGATCCTGCTCTAATATTCTTTGAAAGCTGGTTGTAGAATTTCTTGGTCAGGATTCTTTGCTGCTGAGATGTATGTGGTTATTTTTACATTTTTACCTCTATCATTCAACTTTTGATTGACTTTAACAGTTTAATAGCACAACGTGTAGTGTCGATCTGCATCAGTCCTCTGAGATCAGCAACATGCAGGTCCAGATTCTGAAGCTATATTTTTTCAAGATTAGTTGCAGTTTTGGGCTATGGCTATTTTACGGTGGCTGAGAAATGCAAAAATACTTTTCCAAATGGCAGAATACATTTACAAGTTGTCCCAAAACAAATTTACAAATGACAGATTCTGATGGAAGGGGAATGTACCAAATGCCAAATGTGACGAAAGGGGAATGTCTGTCATCCCCCTTCTGTCATGTTCTGTATTTGGTTCATTCCCCTTCCATCATGTTCTGAATTTGGTTCATTCCCCTTCCCTCATGTTCTACATTTGGTACATTCTCCTTCCATCATGTTTCCCATTTGGTGAATTACTCTTCCGTCATGTCCAGCATTTGGTACATTCCCCTTCTGTCACGTTCTACATTTGGTAAATTCTCCTTCCATCGCTTTCTGCATTTGGTGCATTCCCCTTCTGTCACATTCTGCATCTGGTAAATTCCCTTCTGTCACATTCTACATTTGGTAAATTCTCCTTCCGTCACATTCTGCATTTGGTAAATTCTCCTTCTGTCATGTTCTACATTTGGTACATTCTCCTTCTGTCACATTCTACATTTGGTAAATTCTCCTTCTGTCACATTCTACATCTGGTAAACTCCCTTCTGTCACATTCTACATTTGGTAAATTCTCCTTCTGTCATGTTCTACATTTGGTACATTCTCCTTCCATCATGTTTCCCATTTGGTGAATTACTCTTCCGTCATGTCCAGCATTTGGTACATTCCCCTTCTGTCACGTTCTACATTTGGTAAATTCTCCTTCCATCACTTTCTGCATTTGGTGCATTCCCCTTCTGTCACATTCTGCATCTGGTAAATTCCCTTCTGTCACATTCTACATTTGGTAAATTCTCCTTCCGTCACATTCTGCATTTGGTAAATTCTCCTTCTGTCATGTTCTACATTTGGTACATTCCCCTTCTGTGACGTTCTACATTTGGTAAATTCTCCTTCCATCACTTTCTGCATTTGGTGCATTCCCCTTCTGTCACATTCTACATTTGGTACATTCCCCTTCTGTCACATTCTACATTTGGTAAATTCTCCTTCCGTCACATTCTGCATTTGGTAAATTCTCCTTCTGTCACATTCTGCATTTGGTAAATTCTCCTTCTGTCACGTTCTACATTTGGTAAATTCTCCTTCTGTCACGTTCTGCATTTGGTACATTCCCCTTCTGTCACATTCTACATTTGGTAAATTCTCCTTCTGTCACGTTCTACATTTGGTACATTCCCCTTCTGTCACATTCTACATTTGGTAAATTCTCCTTCTGTCACGTTCTGCATTTGGTACATTCCGCTTCTGTCACATTCTACATTTGGTAAATTCTCCTTCTGTCACATTCTACATTTGGTAAATTCTCCTTCCATCACGTTCTGCATTTGGTGCATTCCCCTTCTGTCACATTCTACATTTGGTAAATTCTCCTTCCGTCACATTCTGCATTTGGTACATTCCCCTTCTGTCACATTCTACATTTGGTAAATTCTCCTTCCGTCACATTCTGCATTTGGTAAATTCTCCTTCAGACACATTCTGCATTTGGTGCATTCCCCTTTGGTCACATTCTGCATTTGATACATTCCCCTTCGGTTACATTCTGCATTTGATACATTCCCCTTTGGTCACATTCTGCATTTGATACATTCCCCTTCGGTTACATTCTGCATTTGATGCATTCCCCTTTGGTCACATTCTGCATTTGGTAAATTCTCCTTCCGTCACATTCTGCATTTGGTGCATTCCCCTTTGGTCACATTCTGCATTTGGTAAATTCTCCTTCCGTCACATTCTGCATTTGGTGCATTCCCCTTCTGTCACATTCTACATTTGGTAAATTCTCCTTCCGTCACATTCTGCATTTGGTAAATTCTCCTTACGTCACTTTCTGCATTTGGTGCATTCCCCTTCTGTCACATTCTGCATTTGGTAAATTCTCCTTCCGTCACATTCTGCATTTGGTAAATTCCCTTCTGTCACATTCTACATTTGGTAAATTCTCCTTCCGTCACATTCTGCATTTGGTACATTCTCCTTCTGTCACATTCTGCATTTGGTACAGTCCCCTTCTGTCATGTTCTACATTTGGTACATTCCCCTTCTGTGACGTTCTACATTTGGTAAATTCTCCTTCCATCACTTTCTGCATTTGGTGCATTCCCCTTCTGTCACATTCTGCATCTGGTAAATTCCCTTCTGTCACATTCTACATGTGGTAAATTCTCCTTCCGTCACATTCTGCATTTGGTAAATTCTCCTTCTGTCACATTCTGCATTTGGTACATTCCCCTTCTGTCACGTTCTACATTTGGTAAATTCTCCTTCTGTCACGTTCTGCATTTGGTACATTCCCCTTCTGTCACATTCTACATTTGGTAAATTCTCCTTCCATCACGTTCTGCATTTGGTGCATTCCCCTTCTGTCACATTCTACATTTGGTAAATTCTCCTTCGGTTACATTCTGCATTTGATACATTCCCCTTTGGTCACATTCTGCATTTGATACATTCCCCTTCGGTTACATTCTGCATTTGATGCATTCCTCTTTGGTCACATTCTGCATTTGGTTCATTCTCCTTCTGTCACATTCTGCATTTGGTGCATTCCACTTTGGTCACATTCTGCATTTGGTAAATTCTCCTTCCGTCACATTCTGCATTTGGTGCATTCCCCTTCTGTCACATTCTGCATTTGATGCATTCCTCTTTGGTCACATTCTGCATTTGGTTCATTCTCCTTCTGTCACATTCTGCATTTGGTGCATTCCCCTTTGGTCACATTCTGCATTTGGTAAATTCTCCTTCCGTCACATTCTGCATTTGGTGCATTCCCCTTCTGTCACATTCTACATTTGGTAAATTCTCCTTCCGTCACATTCTGCATTTGGTAAATTCTCCTTACGTCACTTTCTGCATTTGGTGCATTCCCCTTCTGTCACATTCTGCATCTGGTAAATTCCCTTCTGTCACATTCTACATTTGGTAAATTCTCCTTCCGTCACATTCTGCATTTGGTACATTCTCCTTCTGTCACATTCTGCATTTGGTACAGTCCCCTTCTGTCATGTTCTACATTTGGTACATTCCCCTTCTGTGACGTTCTACATTTGGTAAATTCTCCTTCCATCACTTTCTGCATTTGGTGCATTCCCCTTCTGTCACATTCTGCATCTGGCAAATTCCCTTCTGTCACATTCTACATTTGGTAAATTCTCCTTCTGTCACATTCTGCATTTGGTACATTCCCCTTCTGTCACATTCTACATTTGGTAAATTCGCCTTCCATCATGTTCTGCATTTGGTGCATTCCCCTTCTGTCACATTCTACATTTGGTAAATTCTCCTTCCGTCACATTCTGCATTTGGTACATTCCCTTTCTGTCACATTCTACATTTGGTAAATTCTCCTTCCGTCACATTCTGCATTTGGTACATTCCCCTTCTGTCACATTCTGCATTTGGTAAATTCCCCTTCTGTCACATTCTGCATTTGGTACATTCCCCTTCTGTCACATTCTACATTTGGTAAATTCTCCTTCCGTCACATTCTGCATTTGGTACATTCCCCTTCTGTCACATTCTGCATTTGGTACATTCCCCTTCTGTCACATTCTGCATTTGGTAAATTCCCCTTCTGTCACATTCTACATTTGGTAAATTCTCCTTCCGTCACATTCTGCATTTGGTACATTCCCCTTCTGTCACATTCTACATTTGGTAAATTCTCCTTCCGTCACATTCTGCATTTGGTACATTCCCCTTCTGTCACATTCTGCATTTGGTAAATTCTCCTTCAGACACATTCTGCATTTGGTGCATTCCCCTTTTGTCACATTCTGCATTTGATACATTCCCCTTCGGTCACATTCTGCATTTGATACATTCCCCTTCGGTTACATTCTGCATTTGATGCATTCCTCTTTGGTCACATTCTGCATTTGGTTCATTCTCCTTCTGTCACATTCTGCATTTGGTGCATTCCCCTTTGGTCACATTCTGCATTTGGTAAATTCTCCTTCCGTCACATTCTGCATTTGGTGCATTCCCCTTTGGTCACATTCTGCATTTGGTAAATTCTCCTTCCGTCACATTCTGCATTTGGTGCATTCCCCTTTGGTCACATTCTGCATTTGATAAATTCTTCTTCCGTCACATTCTGCATTTGGTGCATTCCCCTTTGGTCACATTCTACATTTGGTAAATTCTCCTTCCGTCACATTCTGCATTTGGTAAATTCTCCTTACGTCACATTCTGCATTTGGTAAATTCTCCTTCCGTCACATTCTGCATTTGGTACATTCCCCTTCTGTCACATTCTACATTTGGTAAATTCTCCTTCCGTCACATTCTGCATTTGGTAAATTCTCCTTCCGACACATTCTGCATTTGGTGCATTCCCCTTTGGTCACATTCTGCATTTGATACATTCCCCTTCGGTTACATTCTGCATTTGATACATTCCCCTTTGGTCACATTCTGCATTTGATACATTCCCCTTCGGTTACATTCTGCATTTGATGCATTCCTCTTTGGTCACATTCTGCATTTGGTTCATTCTCCTTCTGTCACATTCTGCATTTGGTGCATTCCCCTTTGGTCACATTCTGCATTTGGTAAATTCTCCTTCCGTCACATTCTGCATTTGGTGCATTCCCCTTTGGTCACATTCTGCATTTGGTAAATTCTCCTTCCGTCACATTCTGCATTTGGTGCATTCCCCTTTGGTCACATTCTGCATTTCACAAGAATGCATTTGGTCATTTTTGAGTTACTCTGCTGACAGACCAACCATTAACAAACAAACAACAACCAATAATAGAACCCCTTGGTGAAAGTTAACAAAACAAGGTTTTCTTCTCAGTAATATTTAATTAGATTTAATTCCTTGCCCAATTTATTGCCCTGGTGGGAATTTGAATTGAAATTGAAAATGTGAATTTTGAAATGTAATGTTGTACAAAAGCACGAGGCAAACAAACAAGCAAACAAATTATTATTAACAACAATAACCAATTAATAATAATAATAAGAAGAACAGTTACCAAATAATATTAAAAAATAAACGTGTCTAAATAAGATGCATAATTACATGATTTCTTTCAGTGGTCTCTTGTAATTTATAGGAAAATGTGGCTATGCATAACCTTTATGCATAACACGGTTATTGAGTGATCACTGGGAGTATTGTTGTTTTCTCTGCACTGGGCAGGACAAATAAATCACATTTTTATTATTATTTGTAAATAATGTTTGCAAGTTGTAAATAGATTAGTTTCTTTAATGGAATAGAAATAAAATTCACATTTAAAGTTAGATTTTCTTTTGTCCTGCTAAACAAACAAACAAAAAACAGTCTAGGAAGCTTAAAACCTTTGAACAGTGCTGTATGTGATATTAATCAAAATAGGCCAGCGGTCTCTCTGGTCAATAGGAGGACTGATCAGGAAGGGTTTTTCATCTATATAGTTTTTAATGTTCACTTTTGTGACTTCATCTGAGTCTCGACATACTGTCTAGTCAGTATGTCTTCAACACATACTTTTGTTGCTCTCCACACATTCTTGAAGTGAATGCATTTCTGAACTCATATTTAAAAGATAATTATTTAAATGAAAGGATTAACGTTGACATTTTCACCTTGGAAGAATTAGCAGCAGCTGCAGTTACGTGGGAAACTGCAGAGAAATCTCATGTGTGCTGTTGTGTCATCTGTCAGTCAGCGGCGTGGCAGCACAGGGTGTGCTTCCTGTTAACAAGATATGTTTACAGCATCAGCATTGGGCTCCCACTGTCTGTGGGTTTGTGCATTTATTCTCCCTGTCACTTCTCAGGATTGATGCTTCCACACGTTCATTAACGATTAACTAGTCAGGAACTGCCATCTTTTGAGAGACAGAACGTGACAGTGATGGCCGTCCTCCACAGCACATGGGGGCTGAGGCAGGACCTTCCTTTGTTACAGAGCCAAAATGGTGCCCAGCAGCAGGATGCTGTGTCTAAACATTAACCGGACTCTAAGAACCACTGTGTTCCCTACAACTTAGAACAAAGAAACAGCAACCTCATCTCAGCGGGAACACTTCCTCTGGTCCTGATGATAAATGGAGAGACGCTGATCCCATCATCATCATCATCATCATCATCATCATCATCATCATCATCATCATCATCATCATCATCATCATCATCATCATCATCATTATCTTCTTCTTCTTCTTCTCTTTTCTCAAACACTCACACCTGTGTTGGTGTGAGATAGAACCTATAAAATATTGGTGCTGATTGGGATACAGATATCGATTCTCAGTGAATATCTGTATTATAATAGCCAAGTGGCCTCTGTGTGCGTGCGTGCAGGCGTGTGTATGGCTTCGATCACGGACAAACCAGGAAGAGCTGACATTTGTCGTTTGTTATATTTATATATTTTGGATCAAGGATGAACGCTGCAAAAACAGAAAGTTGATAGGATTAATATTTTGGGAGAAATTAGAGATTTTAGCTAATCAGTAAACAATGCATGTTGTGCTGCAATACACCATGGGAGTTCAGGGTTTCTGGGTTTTAAATGTTGTTATTGTGGTTCATGTTATTTTAACAGTGTTGTTAGTGTTATTGATTTATTGTGTTTTTGTAGTTCAATTGGTTTAGTCAGTTTAGTTAAGTGTTACCATGACTGAGTTAAGTGTCATGTTGCCGGTACCATGAGTGAAAAGAGTGTTCCGTTTGTCTCCATGCATGTGTGCATGCATGTGTATAACTTCGATCATGGGTGAGTTAACGAGGTTCATCTATACTTATGTATTTTGGGTCAAGGATGAATGCTGTGAAAATGCAACACTGATAGGACTAATATTTTTGGAGAAACTATAGATATTAGCTAATGTTGATACTTACGTTCTGGACTAACACGCCATTCCAGCAGGGTGTGGTAAATCATCTTTATATTAAAAGTGTGAGTGCATCCGTGCCTGATTTTATTAATTAAGTTCAATGTAAGTACATAATATAATTGTAAATACATTAATAAAAAAAATATGGATGACACAAGAAAATGAAAACACTTATTTCTATTGTGATTCATTTAAAAACCAAATAACCAAATAGAAGTAATACTATTTCTACTACTACTACTCGTACTAGTACTACTAATAATAGTGTGTATATTTATATATACATTAAGATAGTAAATTAGCATTAAACAAATACATAATTAACAATAAATAAAATGGTTGAGTTCTTCTTCTAAAAAAATGTTGAGGTCTAAGGTTCTAAAAATATTCTGCACTCATACGCCATTCCATCTCATGATAGAAACTTTGCATAATTTATTACCACCCTTGAAAAATCTCACCTGATAGTTATGTCATGACAAGAATCAATAAGTGACATGTCACACAAATACAAACTGATGGGAGGAATAGTTGTAGTGGTGGAGATGGAGTGAAGACAGTGTTAATTCCTGTTGGACAATTCTAAGACAAAATACTCTTCAAGAAATGTTCTTTGAAACAATGGTGGCAGAATACTGCAGTATTTCTCATCAGATGAACATAAAATATCATTATATCATATTTATCAGAACAACACAATAATAAGAAACAACATCAGGATGAAGCATGCTCTCCCTCTCTCCACACACACACACACACACACACACACACACACACACACACACACACACACACACACACACACACACACACACACACACACACACACACACACACACACACACACACACACACACACACACACAGACATATGAGGGTTGGCTCAACAAAAACAAGCTCTTGAAATGAAAGTGCTACCAGAATCAGAATTACAGCCGTTTGTATACATCATGGCTCAGTTTTCAGAGGCCATAAGAGGAGGCAGAGACTGAATTTTTCCCACAGTGAAAACTGGTGTTCATCAGGGATGTGTTCTGGCTCCTACACTGTTCAGTGCTTGCATTGACAGGGTGTGGAGTTGGGTTGCGGAAACCAGCGAGTTAGGTGCTTTTCTTGGTGAGGAAATGTTTACTGACCTTGACATTCCAGACGATCCTGTGATCTTTGTGGAATCAGTGGATATGTTGATTGAAGCATGTGAGAAGCTCAGTGAGGGTTCACTGTGTCTGGGTTTGTGATTGTCTTGATTCAAGACTAAGATCCAGGCTTTTAATGACTTCCTGGACTCAAGCATCAGAAGTACATTGTACATACGATGTGACAATCATGTCTGTGGGTCCTCTGCCTTTGAGCTCAAGAGGCACCTGGGAAAAACTTATGGAGTCATGAGGTCGCTGGACAGAGGTGCTTCATGATGCCGATGCAAAATATTGGTTGAGCTAATAGGATTAATAAATAGAATAGTTTTGACTGTGTTGAATGCTTGGTTTGCAAAGTAAAAGACAAACAATGTTGATGTCCATTGGATACTATGACGTGTGGCATATGATACCACATAACGTGATAACTAAGCATGACACATGATGCAAACTATTCCTTTTTAAAACCTTATTCGGTATTTTACCGTTGTGAATCTCGTGCCATGTGGCGGTCTGTCACTCACGCGAGACGTTGGTGTCAGGAGCTCAGCACTCACAGTGTAAACACATCTCGTGAAGTATGGACAATAGGACAACGTTAGGGCATAGCAGAAGTCCATCGCAGGTGCTACACCTCCTCTAGATAACCCTTTCAACTTGGGAGAGTGTATAATCATCATAATCACCTGTGAACTCTATTAACTCTATATTAATACCATCCACATCCTCGCTTTGCCATTATTTACATGCGCTGTGAGACCGTGGAACTCTGCTGGCACCACGGTGCATTCTGGGAAGCACAGGCGGCCACCAGGGGCATTATGGGAAATGCTGAAACACCGAATTAGCTCAACCAATAATTTGTATCACTTTTTTTTTTTTTTTTTTTTTTTACTAAAATTGGAGCAATAGCTTTTGACCCTTGTACAAACTGAAATCGACCTTTGTCACCATTCTTGCTGTTTTTACCCCATAACTCTGTATGGGTAAAAAGGGGTTTTTCTTTTATTTACAGAAAGCATTTAATACCATTGATAATACTTTATAATTGGACAAATTACAGAAGTATGGCATTAGAGGATTAGCCCTGGATTGGTTATCTAGTTATTTATCTATTAGGTATCAGTGTGTCCATTTTGGAGGGACAAATTCAGAATTATTGAGGATTACATGTGGGGTTCCCCAAGGTTCAGTCCTTTGGCTGTTGCTTTTTTGTGTATGTTAATGATATAAGTTTGGTGTCAAAGTCTGTGCGTTGTATTTTGTTTGCCGATGACACGACTGTGTTCGGTAGTGGGGACAACTTGGGACAACTTTTGGAAATGATTGAGAGGGAATTGCTAAATTTTAAATACTGGTTTGATTCTAATAAATTGTCACTTCATTTTGGTAAGACAAAGTGTATTATATTTGGAAATAAGCCCAGGAATATTTCCAAATATGATATATGTGACATATATGAGGCAGACTATTCCTTTTTAAAACCTTATTCAGTGTTTCGCCGTTGTGAATCTCGTGCCGTGTGGCGGTCTGTCACTCACACGAATAGAAACTTATCATTGAACAATGTTGAAATTGAAATTGTTTCTGAAACTAAATTTCTTGGCATTTTTATTGATGATAAATTATGTTGGAAAACTCACATAAATTATGTTAAATCTAAAATTTCAAAACTTATTTCAATTTTGTATAAAGCACAATATTTTCTCCCCCAACATTCATTAGTCATGTTGTTCTTCTTTCATTACTTGTCCCATATATGACCTATTGTATTGAGGTTTGGGGAAACACATATAAAACAAAAACAAATCCAGTTTTTCTGTTACAAAAGATTTGGTGGATTATTTTATGATACAGACCATGTACAAAGTTAAAAATAAACTTTTGCCTCGACACATTCAGGAGTTGTTTAAAATGAGAGAGTCCAGTTATCATTTGCGAGGATCACTGATATTCAAGAGAAGAAAGATTCAAAGTCATTAAAAGTCACTGTATTTCTGTAAAAGGTGTTAGAATCTGGAATAACTGTTCTGATAGTACTAAATCATCTGGTACATTGGTAGGTGTCAAAAGACTTTATAAAAACAATGTAATTTCTTAGTATAGTACACTATATTAGGCTAACTGTCAACTTAACCATTAACTTTTGCAGTGGATATGATTAAGGGTTGCAAGACAGGATATTTTTTTCTTTTATATTTTCATAATTTTCTCAAAAAGTATGTTGCAGCTTGTTCAAAGTTTGCTGCAAAACAAGCCTGTGAGATTATCGTCTGGCCAGATGAGACCAAAATTGAACTCTTTGGATGCCATAATACACACCACTTTTGGAGGTCAAACGGCACTGCACATCACCCCATAAACACCACACCAACAGCAAAGTTTGGAGGTGGGAACATCATGGTGTGGGGTTCTTTTTCAGCATACAGCACTGGCAAACTTCATATAACTGAAGGAAGGATGAATGGAAAGATGTACTGGGACATTCTTGATAAAAATCTGCTGCCGTCTACCAGGATGATGATGATGAATACTTTTCCCTGTATCATTCCATTTTATTACATATAACTTCATTTCTGTATTTATTTTTGTTTTGGTTTCTTTGCAAATATGGATTACTTGGGTTGTTACCAACACCTGATGAAAATTTCATGTCATATATTTTCTTCATATATTTCTTTAGAAATATATTTACTGAGAAAAATGATGACATGTTCAATAATGTGTAGGCTGACATTGATTCAAAATACAAAGTTAGAGAAAGGGTTCCTGAACAGTTTTTCAGTGTGAAAGTAAAGTTTATGCATATTGCACCATTCAAGATAAAATCACAAAGTGCTTCACATAAAAACAGAAATTAAAAACAGCAGAAACATATAACAGATAAAACTAGGTAAAAGGCACCCTATACAAATGCGTCTGCTTCACTTTAGCATTTCAATTGAGTCCACAGAACGTAGGCCAAAGGGGATTCAATCAGAAAACCCAACTTACCATAAGCATACAATCCCCCAACAATTGTTTGCACCATATTTCAGAAAGCCATCAGATGGTGCACAGCATGGATTATATTATATTATATTATATTATATTAGATTAGATAGAACTTTACTGATCCCTTTAGAACACTCCCTCAGGGAAATTGAGGTTCCTGCAGCATTGTGTAGCAGCACACAGGGTAAAAAGCACACCGAGCATCAAAAGTGAAAGTAAAACAAAACAAACGAACAAACAAAAACTTTTGCAAATATAAATATAAATACACAAATATAAATACCAGACATACTGATTACAGTTTTTATTGATTGCTTTGACGCAACAGTCAACTCAAAATTCACATTTTCAAAACAGTTAACACAGAGGCCTAAACAGTGCCCCCAATGGTCAAAATTACACATTTTCTTTGCAAAAGGCTCTAACTGTGCCAAAACATTTAAAATAAGGAACAAAAGCAAATTTTGCCTTCAAACTGCACAACTTGCCCACAAGTGTATGAGCACTTACAATCAATCATAATACATTGGACAACAAAATACAAAATACAGCACTCAGTGTGAATCAGTGCACCATTAGTTGACATTGTAGCCCATAACTGTTACATGCTAGTGCCATTTGCTGCCTTCTTGCAAAAAATGGATCCAGAATCAAATATGCTTTGAATGCAAATTTTATTGATTCCATTACATTCTTTTTTTCAGGCTTTTTGTGTCTGACAACTGAAATATTCCTACAGAAAGTATGCAAATCAAAATACGTGAAATCCATTACTGTAGGCCTATAAGAAATTAGGAAAAAAAATCAATCTTTTACAGTAAAGAACAAAAATCTTTAGTAGGCCTATACTATAGAGTACAGTAAGAGTACAGTACAATTGACACTCAGTCTCTTCTGTCTTGACGAATGAGCCACATGGCCTCATCCACATCACATTCAATGTTCTCTCTGGCAATGCAGTGAGGGAAAAACCTTCTGGCATGCCTGATCCAGCCTTTGGCACGCCTCTGCATCACTATCTTGGGCTGCAGCAGTCATTGCATTGAGCAAGGGCATCCGACCATAGGGGTGATGATCATAAACCTTCCATCTCCAAGCACTAAAGAATTCCTCTATCAGATTCAAAAAAGGGGAATATGGTGGAAGGAATTGCACCATCATCCGAGGGTGGACTACAAACCACTCATTTAGAATACGAGAGTGGTGGAATGCCACATTGTCCCATATGATGACGAACAGTGGACAGCCAGGCCTCAACAGCTCTCTCTCCTGAGGCAGGATCAGCATGTCATGAAGAGCATTCAAGAATGCTATGAGGCGCTCGGTGTTGTAGGGACCAATGGTGGGGATATGGCACACAACACCATCATTGGAGATGGCAGCACACATAGTTATGTTGGCGCCCCTCTGCCCTGGACCTCCAATAGTGGCCCTATGCCCAATGAGGTTCCTTCCTCATCTCCTGACTTTCCACAGATTGAAGCCGGCTTCAAGCGCCATTATTCTCTAAAGAAAAAAGGTCAAAATTACAATTATGTAAAAGTGACTCTAGTTGACTCTACAGTAACTGAATGATATGACAAGGCATACAGTAACAGCAATGCTTCCTTACCTCCACATATTGGCCTCTGGCCTCCTTCACAGCATCAGAGTTCCTTTGAAAAGGAACTCTGTAGAGCTGTTTCATTGCCATATGGTTCCTCCTGAGGATGCAGTCTATGGTGGTCTCGCTCACAGTATTTATATTTCTAAATACTCCCTGATCTGCAATTACTGCAGCCCTGATTTCTCGCAGCCTAATGGTAATATTTGCCACAACCATGTTGACAATGGCTGCTTCCTTCTCAGCATTAAATATTCTTCTTCTACCACCAGTGACTGGTAGCCTTTGGAATCTATAAAAAATATATGAAATGGGAATGTGGAAAAAATTACATGAAGTACTGTATATTAACGTACTGCAGATATGTCTGTATATATTGTAGGCCTATAACAACATCACCTGTTCTCCTGTTGAAAAACTCTGACAATTGAGGCAACAGTGTTTCTGTTTACAACAGGTTGGACTCTTTGTCCAGTCTTTCTATGTGAAAGGCCATGATTTATAACATTATCAATTATAGTTGCCCGAATTTCATCAGTAACTTGAGCCCTTCCAACTATACCTCCACCTCGCACACAGACTCCTCTACCTCGGACTTGTCTACCTCTTACTCTCACTCACATCTGCCTTAGACCTCCTTGATCCATGCTTGCAAAGAACAACACAGGCATGGCACCTAAGGCCTATTACAGACTGATTGCAAATTGAAGATTTGTGTGAAGACGTGTCAAACAGGTGCTTCAGTGACTGCATACTGATCAGATAGTTTCTAATAGCTGGGAACATATGGTTTCTGTTAGGATACCGTAGCTAAAACAATTGAGTTTTGAATGGCATCTGTGTTAACGGTTTTGAAAAAGGGTAGGTGAAATGGGTCAATTCAATGAAAATGGTTAACACATTTGCAAGAGGTGTCTTTTGCTCTGCTGAGATGGTGATGATGAAGGCTGAGAGGTTCCCAGTTTCTTCAAAGAGGTCAAAGCAATCAATAAAAACTGTAATACTAGTTTTCTGGCTACTACTGTTCCTCTCATTCCCATCCCCTGTCTTCCTGTTACTCATCCCCCTGAGTGAGGAGTTGCACAGTCTGATGGCCTGAGGGACAAAAGAATTTTTCAGTCTGTTGGTCCTGCACTTGGGGCGGAGCAGTCTGGCTGAAAAGGCTCCTGTGGTGTGCAGAGGGTGCATGTGAACCTTGATGGCATTATTCCTATATTTGTCAAAAGCAGTTAAAAAAAGGGGGAGGGGGGGTCATTGTCCAAATACTTATTGGATCTGACTGTATGTTGTTGGCTATGACCTTGAAATATGTGGGTCTGTGTTGAGCTTCTTTGATGAGAAGCTGACAGATTTTGCTGTTTCGTCATAAACCAATCCTCTCCGCTGACCTCCGCCGTGTCTCTTGTGCCCTAACGGCTGCTCGTAGTCCAAAAGCCCCGAAGAGCTTTCTCATGTCCTGAACAACATACTTATTTCATTACATCTTATCATGGTCTGACATTAAGCAGCCTCATTATTTGCAACGAGAGCACACGTGTGTACGTGACTGCTCGCTGCTTTAAAACAACGTGGCAACATTCAAACAAAACCTGCACTTTGTGGTGATGCTGTGCAGTCAGAGTGATGCGGACAGTAAAGTTGTCCATTTCTCCAGACACGGCACAGTGCCGTGGGCTTTACTGGAAATGCTGAGAAAACCTGGACCTCTAATGTTTTAATGTGATGCCTCAGCCTGATTTGCAGCCAAACTGCAGATTTATGCTTTATGCACACTGAGGAATCATTAATCTGAACTCTGCGGAGATGATGAAGTTTAAAAATTCTGTTTGTGTTAAATGTGCTGCATCTCTTTTTTTTTAAACCCATCTGATCAAAATTGCTTGGCTATCACAGACCGTCATATTCGCACTCTGAATTATGCCTATTTACAGTGTTAAAATCTTTTTATATCATTTGCATAAAAAGCTCTGTTGTGAGTTTAATTTAATACCAGGCCATAACAGTTTCACAAGGCGAGATCAAAGGTTATGATGACACACAACGGCTGGTTCAGTCCATTAACATGGAAATAAATCCAACAACTCAACAGGCTGTTGTCATACCTCCACAGCCAACAGCCTAAATAAGTTGCAGTGAAAAATCACAAGGGCCGTACTTGATAAGACATACTCGTGTTACCATGGCAACATCCGTGGCTCAAGCTGGAGTAGAGAGATGTGGATAATCATTGTCATTGTGATACATGGACTTTTCTGTAAGAGCCACGGACAGAAGTGAGGTTGCAGTCGCCTCCGACGGTTTTCACTCAGACTGTGACTTGACATAAAGCAACCAGCCTGGGAACAAATAAATAAAGAAATAATAATAATAAAAAAATCATCATTGTAGCTTTTTTGTTTTTTAATTAATTTATTCCTATTTGTGCATGCATACATATGACACATGAGACATGCATGTAAAATATTGCATATCTGGGTGATCTCTGCACATTATTATTATGCTCATAGGTAAATATGCCAGTATGCATTTGCTGTTTGCAGAAATAAACGCCACCGTGTAATTCAGAGTTGTTCCGCTTTTAAAAAAATTTCATTTTTGTTTAGTTTATGCATTTATGCCGTTCTAAGCATTTCTTATCAGTTTGCTGTTTTACTGAATCTTAGAGATAAAATGCAAAAAATAAAAAAATGTATAACAAAACAGCATCACTCCTCAATAATTTCCTCCAGGAGGGCTCAAAAATAAACATTCATGGAATAATTCTTTAAATATTTCTGACTGTTTTCCACTTGCTGATTATTTGTGTGTCACACACTTGCACCTTTTTTTTTCTTTTTTGTGCTGCACAGCTTGTTGATAAACTGCACACTTACAGTCCATATATGCAGTGAATGTGATAATTTTTAACCTGCTAGCCTGCAGTTTCATCACATTTAAACCATGTAATGAGCATAATTGGCACTTGAGGTGATATATTGACACTGGCTGTGCTCCCACAGACTCTTGTGTTGTTCTATTGTGGTTCGCTCTGTGTTGACAGGCAGGAGAAAAAAAAAAGCCTATTTGACTCAGTGATGAAATAAGAATTGCATCCTTTAGGAAACCAGGCTGGCAGTCATTTGCCCCGTGTGTGGTCTCTTATCAGTAAGCACAGTGTTTTATGCTTTTTTTTCTTGCATCCTGCACCCATGATGAAATAAGAGAGTCAAATCCTTTATTTGAGCCTGCATCCAACAAAATCATTTAGGAGTGTGTTCCTGCAGGAACAAGAAAAATTCTAACATTAGGTTAAAGGTGACATAATTTATTCCTACCGAGAGAATTACAGATATTTTAAATAGTGCAGATATCTTCACTGTTTATTCCAGAGTGTGAAAATGAGTTTTTCTCTGAGATAGCATCACTTAGTCCTTGCATTCTGGCTCCCCCTGGTGTTACAAAGTTAAGTTGCTTTCTATCTGCTACAGCTACAGTTAAAAAAAAGCCAAACTGAATATATCTATTTAAATGTTTGTGATATCGACCATTTTGGAAGCGGTGGCTTTGCTCGGTAATGTTCTGAAATCGCCAAACTGCTCCCTGAACGCTTGGTATCTATGTGTGGGTGTGTTTGTGAGGCATCATTGTAAAGCGCTATAGAAATGCTGTCCATTTGTCTTTATGATGCATCTGTTGCATGATCACATGGTCACATCTGTCATTGCTGACATCACAGTTTACTGTTCTGAAGGGCAGAAGGTCAATATTAGTCACCGTGAGCTTCATACCTACTGTAATAATAAATATATTTCTCTCTCTCTTTTATCACTTTTTCTCTCACTCTGAGCCAAAATACAACAGAAATCTGAGCAAACTCTCATTGTGCCAAAAGAATATCAGACATGTGTTGTGGTTGCTAAGCAAACAGCGGCTAATAATATCTACGTGGAAGCAGTTTGCATTAGTGCAGCTACAAGCCAAAGCACAGCACGTCTCAGTCTGTAGCAATGGAAAGACAATGAAGGTTCACCACACTGTAATTACCCAACAAAGCCTTTGTCACTCACGACTCATAAATATGAATAAGGAGGGATGGATAAAGGTGTTCAGTCTAAATTTGCCACGGTTTTTGACGTGAGCCCGAGAAGCGGCCCGGCATCACATTCATCCAATCAAAATCTCCGGAGGGAGAGTTTTTCATCTTTTGTGTGTCACTCTTTTGCTGTCATGACTGGATGAGTGCAGCATGTAGAGGGCATAGAGAGGGTGCACGCTGGTGTAACAGGGTTTTTCTTTTTTTTTTTTAAATGTTAAATTACAGGTGAGGTGTTTTTTAATTCGAAAGAAACAAGAGTAATGGTAGCTGTCAAACACGGGACACTCAGAGGATATCACACACAACATAAACATGATAATGCATTAATATCTTTTTTATGTCAGGTAGTACGATTGGATTTGTTATAATTAATGGAAGCTGATCCAGGCTGGACAAACTGATCAGGCACTGTGTTTGGCATCAAGCTGGACTCTCTGGTGATGGAGGCAGAGAAGAGAACACTGAACAAACTGCTGGACATTATGGATGATGCCAGTCGCCCTCTGCACACCATCATCAGCAACCAGAGGAACCTCTTCAGCCACAGGCTGCTCCGTCCCAAGTGCAGGACCAACAGACTGAAAAACTCCTTTGTCCCTCAGGCCATCAGACTGTACAACTCCTCACTCGTAGGGAGGAGGAGTAACAGGAAGACAGAGGACGGGAAGGAGAGGAACAGTAGTAGCCAGTAAACCAGTAGCAGGCAGTATTTCTGGTATTTATATTTGTATATTTATATTTGCAAATTGTTTTTTTTACTTTCACTTTTGATACTCCGTGTGCTTCTTACCCTTTGTGCTGCTATACAATGCTGCTGGAACCTCAGTTTCCTTGAGGGAGTCTTCCCAAGGGATTAATAAAGTTCTGTTTAATCTAATCTAATTTGAGAACTGTCTGTTTGTTTTTGAGGAACATGGGCCAATTTCCACCAAATTTGTTTTGTGAACGCAACTTTACCACAGAATTGCCCTTATGATTAAGGTCATTGGGGTCAAAAGCCAAACTTTTGGTAAATTTGCTCCCCTTGTCCTTCTCAGTCTTTTGGCTGATTTCCACCAAAATTAATATGTGAATGACAGGCAACCCCAGAACTGACCTTACAGGATTTGTTGTGTCAAAGGTCAAGGGCAAGGTCAAAATGTATTTTTTTTTTTCCAGATTGATGTCCTCCATGCATGGCACACATATGTAGGTGGGTTCTGGTTTTGCCTATCTGAGCTCAAACTCGCCCAGTGTCATTCACTGGGGTCTAGGTAATTGGAGTCATGGGTCAAAACATATTTTTTTTCACTTTAATTTGCATGGAACTTGGCACACATATGCATGTGGGTTCCAAAATTGCACGGCAAGCTAAAATTTACTGAAGGCCAATCACATGAATGTGTAATAATCAGAAAAATTAAGTGTAAGTTTTATCACTAGTAACTACTGGCCACTACACGTGGAAATGAGTGTATCACGCCACCAATGACATCATGTACAAATCAACATATGACAATCTGTTAACTGATTCATATTCACTTGAGCTCATTCTTGATTTCCACCAGGGGGCCACAAAGACACTGCAGGCCGGCCAATGGGAGGGAGGTGATTAAAAATGACTAAATACATAAATATATATATATATATAAACCCAGTTGATATTCAATTTTGCAGCAAAGTTTAAAATTGCCTAAAAATGTTTGATTATTTTAAAAAGATATAATCAGAAATATTAAAACAATGTCATTTGATTTTGTATGTTATTCTTCATTTATCTGACCTATTTTAACATTGTAAATATATATATGGAAATACTTCATATTAGTCTCACATATTGATCAAAATTGTGATTAATGGTTTGTGTTTCAAACTGGGCCTCTGCATTCTTAAGTGAATCTTTTAGATATGGCTACTTGGGAGGAATCGACTTGTGAAGGTCCAAAATTTCACTCCACATATAATTATGTACATCTACCCTAGCTGTTAAATAAAACCAAACACTGGTTCTACAAGTAGAACCAGATTCCATAATTAACCCCCAATTATGTCAATTAGTCATTCAGAAGCTTTCAAATCAAATCAAATCAAATCAAATCAAATCAATTTTATTTATATAGCGCCAAATCACAACAAACAGTTGCCCCAAAGTGCTTTATATTGTAAGGCAAAAGCCATACAATAATTACGGAAAAACCCCAACGGTCAAAACGACCCCCTGTGAACAAGCACTTGGCGACAGTGGGAAGGAAAAACTCCCTTGTAACAGGAAGAAACCGCATCATGGGAACACCCCAGGAGTCTAAGTCTATAGCAGCATAACTAAGGGATGGTTCAGGGTCACCTGATCCAGCCCTAACTATAAGCTTTAGCAAAAAAGAAAGTTTTAAGCCTAATCTTAAAAGTAGAGAGGGTGTCTGTCTCCCTGATCTGAATTGGGAGCTGGTTCCACAGGAGAGGATCCTAAAAGCTGAAGGCTCTGCCTCCCATTCTACTCTTACAAACCCTAGGAACTACAAGTAAGCGCTCTATTGGGGTGATATGGTACTATGAGGTCCCTAAGATAAGATAGGACCTGATTATTCAAAACCTTATAAGTAAGAAGAAGAATTTTAAATTCTATTCTAGAATTAACAGGAAGCCAATGAAGAGAGGCCAATATGGGTGAGATATGCTCTCTCCTTCTAGTCCCCGTCAGTACTCTAGCTGCAGCATTTTGAATTAACTGAAGGCTTTTCAGGCAACTTTTAGGACAACCTGATAATAATGAATTACAATAGTCCAGCCTAGAGGAAATAAATGCATGAATTAGTTTTTCAGCATCACTCTGAGACAAGACCTTTCTAATTTTAGAGATATTGCGCAAATGCAAAAAAGCAGTCCTACATATTTGTTTAATATGCGCATTGAATGACATATTCTGATCAAAAATGACTCCAAGATTTCTCACAGTATTACTAGAGGTCAGGGTAATGCCATCCAGAGTAAGGATCTGGTTAGACACCATGTTTTTAAGATTTGTGGGGCTAAGTACAATAACTTCAGTTTTATCTCAGTTTAAAAGCAGGAAATTAGAGGTCATCCATGTCTTTATGTCTGTAAGACAATCCTGCAGTTTAGCTAATTGGTGTGTGTCCTCTGGCTTCATGGATAGATAAAGCTGGGTATCATCTGCGTAACAATGAAAATTTAAGCAATGCCGTCTAATAATACTGCCTAAGGGAAGCATGTATAAAGTGAATAAAATTGGTCCTAGCACAGAACCTTGTGGAACTCCATAATTAACCTTAGTCTGTGAAGAAGATTCCCCATTTACATGAACAAATTGTAATCTATTAGATAAATATGATTCAAACCACCGCAGCGCAGTGCCTTTAATACCTATGGCATGCTCTAATCTCTGTAATAAAATTGTATGGTCAACAATATCAAAAGCAGCACTGAGGTCTAACAGAACAAGCACAGAGATGAGTCCACTGTCTGAGGCCATAAGAAGATCATTTGTAACCTTCACTAATGCTGTTTCTGTACTATGATGAATTCTAAAACCTGACTGAAACTCTTCAAATAGACCATTCCTCTGCAGATGATCATTTAGCTGTTTTACAACTACCCTTTCAAGAATTTTTGAGAGAAAAGGAAGGTTGGAGATTGGCTTATAATTAGCTAAGATAACTGGGTCAAGTGATGGCTTTTTAAGTAATGGTTTAATTACTGCCACCTTAAAAGCCTGTGGTACATAGCCAACTAATAAAGATAGATTGATCATATTTAAGATCGAAGCATTAATTAATGGTAGGGCTTCCTTGAGCAACCTGGTAGGAATGGGGTCTAATAGACATGTTGATGGTTTGGAGGAAGTAACTAATGAAAATAACTCAGACAGAACAATCGGAGAGAAAGAGTCTAACCAAATACCGGCATCACTGAAAGCAGCCAAAGACAACGATACGTCTTTGGGATGGTTATGAGTAATTTTTTCTCTAATAGTTAAAATTTTATTAGCAAAGAAAGTCATGAAGTCATTACTAGTTAAAGTTAAAGGAATACTCGGCTCAATAGAGCTCTGACTCTTTGTCAGCCTGGCTACAGTGCTGAAAAGAAACCTGGGGTTGTTCTTATTTTCTTCAATTAGTGTATATGTATCAATGAGTAGTAAGATGTCCTAGCTTTACGGAGGGCTTTTTTATAGAGCAACAGACTCTTTGTCCAGGCTAAGAGAAGATCTTCTAAATTAGTGAGACGCCATTTCCTCTCCAACTTATTTGAATTACTTTTCAAAAGTAATTCAATTCAAGAAATAATTTGGATCCTTTCAAGCTTCATTAATGTTTACAGAAACTTTTTAAACTGTACTTTATTTATCACTCACTCACTCATCTTCAACCGCTTACTCCAGTTAAGGGTCGCGGGGGGCTGGGGTGGCTTTAGCTTTGTGTTCACAATAATCCTTGTTCTTTGAACAGTCACTTATGCCCTCCAAAAATGGAGGAACTGTGCATAAAAATGGCTGTAATGTTGTGTGTGGGCCGCCAGAAGAGGAGGTACTGCTGGCCCACCACCAGTGGGCGCCCTGCCTGAAGTGCGGGCTTCAGGCACGAGAGGGCGCTGCCGCCACGGACACAGCCGGGGGTGACAGCTGTCACTCATTATCTCTTGACAGCTGTCACCCATCTACTCAACATCATCTCACTCCATAAAGACCAGACGTCATCTCCACCTCGTTGCCGAGATATCATACTTCATTGGAGGTAATATCCTCAGCCGTTTGTGTTTTGCAATATATCTGTATATTGTGAGTGTTTGCAGGAGTACCGGTTCCTCTTTCTGTGGAAGCTGAGTGAGTGCAGGACGGCACTCTTTTCCCCTGAGGAATCACTGCGGTACTCTACAGAATATTGAGTGAGAGGTGGAGGTGGCATTCCCACCGCTGTTGTTACTGGGTGTACACACACCCACACTTGACTGTCTTTGTTCTCGCCAGCAGTACCAGATCTGACAGTCGGGGACGGTGATCACCTGGGAATTCGGGACTTGGCGGCTCCAGTATTCACCAGGTTCGGTGGCGGCGGAAATCGTGTGGTTCCGGCTCTTCTCAGGACAGACGTCTTCTATCCTCGAGCCTGCCCACACGTCACCTTTGTGGATTGACTGTAATCATATTCTGAGATTGTCTGTATGTTCGTTGTGCTCCTTCACAACATTAAATTGTTAATTTTTGGCTCATCTATTGACCGTTCATTTGCGCCCCCTGTTGTGGGTCCGTGTCACTACACTTTCACAACATGTAATTCCTAAATGTTTAATGTGGTACTTTTACCAAACAGTCACTGTCCAAATACTTATGGATTTGACTTTATCTTATAAACATTTTGATGGTTTTGAAGTTGTAACTTGAAATGAGTTTGTATGTGTTTGTTTCATTTCCAAATACTAGATAAAAATAGTACTTACTTACTTACTTACATGCTGATATTACGTACTTACTTACGTAATACCAGCATGTGACCAAATAGTACTTACCAGTAACACACAGGTATAACCAAATACCCACTGTACTAAAAAAAAATACTCGCATCACAGTCTGTCCTTCAAATTGCAGAATTCATTAAAATTTGTGAGGAGAATATTGACATGAAGCATAATTTGAAAGCAACAGGCAGAGTGAAGAATTAAAAGCAACAGGCAGAGTGAAGAATTATGGCTTATCTGACACTTTAATGTGCGACATACGTCCCCAGAATAATAAAAAGTTGAACAAAGTAAGTGGAAAAGTTATACAAAAAGAAAGAACAGCTCAAAGCTTTAAGTGCATTGTCGTAATTAGACTGTATTTTACATATTTTAAAAGAGGAGTGAGCTATATGGACCTTGGGCAAGTTGGTTAAGCATGGCTATTTCACTGAATGTACTTTAATGTCCAAAAGATTATGAAACCACAGGACACCAGACTAACAATATGCATCTTCTTCTGTTATACTGGCCAACTTATGTGGATCTTTTTGCTCATAATTTTTATGTGTAAACACATATAATTAAAAGGGAACTGGGGAATTTCACAACCTAGGCTCAGTATTTAGATGTTTTGAGGTTCATCTAATCACTTGGGACATAAACAAACTTTAATGATGCATTATTGATTTTGAACTCATAACTCACTGGGTACATAATCAGACAAGCTACAATCACATCTTGTTGTCACTGATCATGAAACATGTAATTACAAGAAACTGGGGGTCTCTGCGGAGGTAAATGTGCATATGTTTACTGATTATACAGTTAACCGCTTGCCTTAGCCTTGCTGTCGTCCCCCATGATGCTCTCCAATAAGGCATTACAAGTTCACTGCAGATGAGGGACTCTTTCTGTAAAACCAAGGCCCTCATTCACAGTCCCAACCCTACAGTTACAATAGCAACAAAAATGGCAGCAAGCAGTTGGCTTTGTGACTTGATGGGCATTCTCGGGGTGTGCGCACTAACATCTTCATAAGATATCTTGTAAATCCCTTCAGAGGTGATATCTGGTTACAAAAACAGTGTTTATTTCTTGCTAGCTTTTACAAAGTATACAAGAAACATATTAGATTTGTGCAGAATTACAGCTGTTTTGGAGCGTATTCCACCAACTTGGATTAATTTTTTTTAGAGCGAACAACCAGCTGACGTCATGCTGCCTATTCACTCGGATTGGTAGACTCTGTATCGCTCAGCATTTGCATAGATTTCTGGTCTATTTTGGCCCGGTCTAGCTGACCGCAGAGCAACCACTGTCTTTTCTCGCTGCAAAATGGCTGATTTGATTGAAAATTAATGGCAAGTCAATGATTTGCAACTGTCACTTGCTTGTCACTTCTACATGTGACCATGTTACTCTAGGGTAAGAGTTGATCAGCCAAAATGTAGATAAGTGGGTGAGTGAGCAAGTCCACCCCAGCCAGCTTGTGTTGGCAATAACCAGAAATATATTACATACATGAAGAAATGTGGCAGGTGTGGGGTTTGAACCAGGAACCTTTCACACTGAAACTAAGCACACTAACCACTTGGCCACCACCCCTGCTTTAAGTAGTTAAATACCTAAATAATAATAAAAAAATCTATCATTCTGTAAGGTACCAAATTAAAAAACACATAATAACAAAAACTCCTGTTGCATCAAGTGAACTTTGATGCATCAGATTGATAGAAAAAGCAACTCATATATAGTTTGTCTGCTTCCTGAACCTTGGACATATCACATGCTATCTCAGCTTTTCACTCAGCTAACAAGCTAGCAAACATGAGCGAAACATGATGGTCAGTACTTGGGCAAATACCATAGACATCAAAATGACTACAGTGGTCATTGCCTTTCACTTGAAGCAGCCAGTCACAATAGGTCAGGCAGGCCACCATCTTGGTAGAGGAAATGAATGAGGTCCCACAAAATGTATATAAACCAACATACTCACTGCTTACACCATAAAAGTTTGGAAAGGAGGACTGCCAGGCATCCAATCTATGAAAAGTTGTTCAAATTTATTATGTGGCTTTCATGCAGTTTTAAGTATTTAAAACTCTTTTATTGGAGACTGTCTTTTTTGTTGTTGTTGTTTTGTTTTTATTACATTGATTACTATTTTATTGAATGAATGTCTCCTACAATGCTGTTTTTATTTTATATGATGTGTTTTAAATTTTTTTGTGTATGTTTTTAATTTCTCTGACTAAGTATAGACTTCTTTAGTTCCGTGGTGGAAATAAGTCACAATTTTGAGGCTTTCTTGTGACCCCATCTCAGACATGTTTTTAAATTACTGTAATATAATGTGATGCTTTTATGTTTTCTGTGTGCGTGCGTGTGTGTGTGTGTGTGTGTGTATGTGTTGGCAAAATAAACTCAACCAATGATCAGTTACTTACAATAATTATTTTCAAAGTGAAACATTGAAAATTGTGGCCAAAACAAAAGTGAAGTGTTTACTTCTAGTTGCTAGGTACCCTATCCAAAAATGGCGGACGGAAATATTGCAGGAATGGGCTTCTGTCTCCTCTAGTCATTTTAATCTCTATGGCAAATACTATGTCAACAGAACTGAAAATTAAACTTGGATCAAAATAGATAGAACATGTGGCTGGGGATAGTGCCAATTTTTTTTTTTTTTTTTGCCAGTACTACCAATTAACGAAGGCTAACTGGTCAGGAATATTTTGACACCTGTCTAGACTACACAAGCTGTGCTAAATGGTACCTCAACTCATCATCAACTGATTCAAAACAAATGTGTAGAAACACTGGTTAATTTGGTGTTGAAACTTTAAAACACAAGTGAATGAATGAGGAATGTTACTTCTTAGTAATATTTTCTAACAATATTTAAATTTGCCTAATGTTAAAAAAAGAAGAGAGTTTGTCTTTTTAAATGTACATGGTTAAATGACACATTACACAGCAAATTACAGGTAACACACACTTTACATGGACCTGTGCAGATATACTGTGTGTTTACACATAAAATGTAATTTATAACATGACATTAGTGCTGTTTCTGCACTCCAGTTAAATATTAAAGCAGCAAATTTGTTGGTTCTTCAGTTTTCAATATGACTTTGTCGTAACAAATGATTCAGTGATTTGTTTCCCATTTTCAAAGGCAGTATGACAATGTTGCAGTTCCCATCCTTCACCAGTAAGTGGTGCTCCTGAGCTCCTGCATGGATTCCTCTCCCTCTTCTTGTAATTATATCAGGGAAATATTTGTTTGAAGGTGCCATGCAAAAAAAAAAAAAAATCATCATTATCATAATAATAGGACAATTTTTGTTATTGTCCTTTCAGCTGCTCCCATTTTGTACAGGGTCAAAACAGCCAGATGTAATATGATATCTCATATTAACATTTTATTATTTAATCTACTGTAATTCTACCTAAGTGAAAACATATTTTCTGATAAGGTCTTGCACCATCACTCCTCTGCACCCATCTGTACTTGTTAAATATGCAAAGTATTCCTTTGTTCCTGAGCATTTTTAGTGAAACAGTTTTTCAGAGGTCATCACAAGCAGAGGTAAATGTCACATATGAACAGTGATGCCGGTAACGCGTTACTTAGTACTCTAATCTGACCACTTTTTTTAGTAACGAGTAATCTAACGCGTTAATCTTTCCAAATCAGTAATCAGATTAAAATTACTTCTCCATGTCACTGTGCGTTACTATTATTTTTCATTGTGGGTCGATAACAGCATTAAACTTGGTCTGTGGGCAGGAGGTCGGGGTTCGACTGAACTGCCCACTTTCAGTGAGCTGTGAACTTTTCATCCGCGGTTTTTTGCAGCTGCTCGACTCGTCCTCACCTCTTAAAGCGCGGTGATCAGCACACCTGCACTGAACTTTACAAAGACATTTTTATACTTTTTTTCCTCCTTTATTTAGAATTCTGAGCTGAGCTGCTCTGTATCTGGTCGTTAAAAACAGCTGATCCTCCGCGACGCGTCAACAACTAACACTATTTTCCACTCAAATGCACCTAAACTCTCTTTCTGAGGACCACATGATGTGAAAACGCAATAAAACTTTCTTACCTGTAAATCTGGTCATGTTTTCTGCATAAATAAATGTTATCCATTCTTTGTGCTCAAACGCCAAAGCAGGGGCGAATCCAGATGGAATGGGGGCGTGGGGCAGGGATGTGCCCCCTCCCCCACAACACCCCTAGATTAAAGGTGCAATTTTGAAGCCGTTTTTTACTACAACTAATACTGCTTAAAATAATAATAATTTCGACAAGTAAAATGTTTAGAGAGAATTTAAATGTTAGAAAAATGTTAGAATTTAATAGTTACATTTATAAACAATGTAGGCTCAAAATTGCAAGTTTTACTGTTACAGTGCTGTCAACAGTTAAATATGAGGTCAAGAAAGACGTCTTTATTTTACTTTTTATAAAACAAGTATTTATTTTCATTGAAGTCAAGAAAGGGTGACTATAAAGTGAGTTTTGGCAAAACAGGTATCATTGTCATGTTGAGGTGGCAGAGGGTTGTTGTCGGCAGCTGGGAAAAGTAACTAAAAAAGTAACTAGTAATCTAACTTAGTTACTTTTACAATTGAGTAATCAGTAAAGTAACTAAGTTACTTTTACAATTGAGTAATCAGTAAAGTAACTAAGTTACTTTTTCAAAGTAACTGTGGCAACACTGCATATGAAAACATAAAAAAAAACCTTAAGTCTGTTGCACACATGAAACCACAATGTATTTTCTTCAGTTTATTCACTGTCTTTGTGTTTCTGTGCACTTGCAACCTATTGAACGGTCCGGCAGTCAAACCCCTGGCTGGCTGATCTCAGCCTGAAACTTAGCTGCCGTGTCTCCCGTTCTGCCTGCTGCCTGCCTTGAGGTCCTGTTTTTGCACTCATCTGACTTTGTCTCCTGTCTACTCCCTGCCGATCAGCAGATCAATCTAAAGAGGAGCTCGAGTTACTGACTCGGGATTGTCAATGACCCCTCTGATTTGATGTGAAGTATTCTGAAGAGGAACCCATCCTAACTCTTACCTGTTTTGCAATAGTTCTCTGTCCAACCCTATTTTTTGAAGAGAAGATCTGTGTATTTCAGGAGGTGATGGTCTCGAGGTTAGAGAGGTATATTGCCTGTGACCAGAGGACTCTTGGTTTGAATCCCCAGCAGACTGGAAATTCCATTGGTTAAGGTCCTTAATCTCCAAATATCTCCCAGTGTGCACTTCAGCATCTTGCATGGTGAAAGTGAGGCATCACTGTAAAGTGCTTTGAGCCTCTGCGTCACATGGAAAAACGATTGTATAAATGCAGTCCATTTGCCATTTATTTTTGGAATTGCCCTTTGGATGTGCTGTCATCTTGCAGCCAGTTAAGCCAGAGCAGTACTAGTTGTTATTACTCTGCCCGATAAGCTGCTCTCTGCTGGCCTCCTGTTTTACACCATCTGTCAAGCCTGAGTGATTTCCTGCAGATGGCCTGTTTGTCTGTGGGCTTCTTCACCTCCTCTCAGTGCCCCGTTGTGGGACATAGTTCATCTCCCCTGTGTCACCAAGGTGGTGAAGCAAATCTACAACTAATTTCTCCCTCAACTTCATCAAACCCAAGTTTTTCCACAAGAAATTTTAAATTAGTTATTTCTGCACTTGCGGTCTATCGACTGCATTTGAGTCCTTCCTGAGTTCCAATCCTGACACTTATTTATGTTTTCTGGACTTCAGGAGGGGAATGAAGCAATGAGATCCTCAGTCACAGACTGAATCAGGAGTGTGAGGTCTTCAGCATTTGAAAAGTGTAATAATGATTACATAAAGGAATCATTTACAGTGCAATTCTGGAGACCATTCTTTTAGTGGCTGACATCTGTTGCACAGTGGCTGTTGTCCATAAGACTGCTCATTTTTGCTTTACAAGATATTTAAGCACATCAAAATAGATGACAAAGCTAACATTCAACCACTGGCATTATTCTTATTCCTGTGCATGTTTGTTCATGCTACTGCTGCCACTGAAGATATTACCGCATTGTTTAGCACAGTGGTGGGCACAGCTAACCAAAAGGTTAGCTTCGATAACCATTAATCCGATAACTGAAAAGTTATCTTTTATCAATCAATCAATCAATTTTTTTTTTATATAGCGCCAAATCACAACAAACAGTTGCCCCAAGGCGCTTTATATTGTAAGGCAAGGCCATACAATAATTATGTAAAACCCCAACGGTCAAAACGACCCCCTGTGAGCAAGCACTTGGCTACAGTGGGAAGGAAAAACTCCCTTTTAACAGGAAGAAACCTCCAGCAGAACCAGGCTCAGGGAGGGGCAGTCTTCTGCTGGGACTGGTTGGGGCTGAGGGAGAGAACCAGGAAAAAGACATGCTGTGGAGGGGAGCAGAGATCAATCACTAATGATTAAATGCAGAGTGGTGCATACAGAGCAAAAAGAGAAAGAAACAGTGCATCATGGGAACCCCCCAGCAGTCTACGTCTATAGCAGCATAACTAAGGGATGGTTCAGGGTCACCTGATCCAGCCCTAACTATAAGCTTTAGCAAAAAGGAAAGTTTTAAGCCTAATCTTAAAAGTAGAGAGGGTGTCTGTCCCCCTGATCTGAATTGGGAGCAGGTTCCACAGGAGAGGAGCCTGAAAGCTGAAGGCTCTGCCTCCCATTCTACTCTTACAAACCCTAGGAACTACAAGTAAGCCTGCAGTCTGAGAGCGAAGCGCTCTATTGGGGTGATATGGTACTAAGAGGTCCATAAGATAAGATGGGACCTGATTATTCAAAACCTTATAAGTAAGAAGGAGAATTTTAAATTCTATTCTAGAATTAACAGGAAGCCAATGAAGAGAGGCCAATATGGGTGAGATATGCTCTCTCCTTCTAGTCCCCGTTAGTACTCTAGCTGCAGCATTTTGAATTAACTGAAGGCTTTTTAGGGAACTTTTAGGACAACCTGATAATAATGAATTACAATAGTCCAGCCTAGAGGAAATAAATGCATGAATTAGTTTTTCAGCATCACTCTGAGACAAGACCTTTCTAATTTTAGAGATATTGCGTAAATGCAAAAAAGCAGTCCTACATATTTGTTTAATATGCGCTTTGAATGACATATCCTGATCAAAAATGACTCCAAGATTTCTCACAGTATTACTAGAGGTCAGGGTAATGCCATCCAGAGTAAGGATCTGGTTAGACACCATGTTTCTAAGATTTGTGGGGCCAAGTACAATAACTTCAGTTTTATCTGAGTTTAAAAGCAGGAAATTAGAGGTCATCCATGTCTTTATGTCTGTAAGACAATCCTGCAGTTTAGCTAATTGGTGTGTGTCCTCTGGCTTCATGGATAGATAAAGCTGGGTATCATCTGCGGAACAATGAAAATTTAAGCAATACCGTCTAATAATACTGCCTAAGGGAAGCATGTATAAAGTGAATAAAATTGGTCCTAGCACAGAACCTTGTGGAACTCCATAATTAACTTTAGTCTGTGAAGAAGATTCCCCATTTACATGAACAAATTGTAATCTATTAGACAAATATGATTCAAACCACCGCAGCGCAGTGCCTTTAATACCTATGGCATGCTCTTATCTCTGTAATAAAATTTTATGGTCAACAGTATCAAAAGCAGCACTGAGGTCTAACAGAACAAGCACAGAGATGAGTCCACTGTCCGAGGCCATAAGAAGATCATTTGTAACCTTCACTAATGCTGTTTCTGTACTATGATGAATTCTAAAACCTGACTGAAACTCTTCAAATAGACCATTCCTCTGCAGATGATCAGTTAGCTGTTTTACAACTACCCTTTCAAGAATTTTTGAGAGAAAAGGAAGGTTGGAGATTGGCCTGTAATTAGCTAAGATAGCTGGGTCAAGTGATGGCTTTTTAAGTAATGGTTTAATTACTGCCACCTTAAAAGCCTGTGGTACATAGCCAACTAACAAAGATAGATTGATCATATTTAAGATCGAAGCATTAAATAATGGTAGGGCTTCCTTGAGCAGCCTGGTAGGAATGGGGTCTAATAGACATGTTGATGGTTTGGATGAAGTAACTAATGAAAATAACTCAGACAGAACAATCGGAGAGAAAGAGTCTAACCAAATACCGGCATCACTGAAAGCAGCCAAAGATAACGATACGTCTTTGGGATGGTTATGAGTAATTTTTTCTCTAATAGTTAAAATTTTGTTAGCAAAGAAAGTCATGAAGTCATTACTAGTTAAAGTTAATGGAATACTCAGCTCAATAATTATCTGCTTTAAGCTACGAGTTTATGAGTTATACCACGGAGTCAGACACTTCTGATTTAAAGCTCTCTTTTTCAGAGGAGCTACAGCATCCAAAGTTGTCTTCAATGAGGATGTAAAACTATTGACGAGATACTCTATCTCACTTACAGAGTTTAGGTAGCTACTCTGCACTGTGTTGGTATATGGCATTAGAGAACATAAAGAAGGAATCATATCCTTAAACCTAGTTACAGCGCTTTCTGAAAGACTTCTAGTGTAATGAAACTTATTCCCCACTGCTGGGTAGTCCATCAGAGTAAATGTAAATGTTATTAAGAAATGATCAGACAGAAGGGAGTTTTCAGGGAATACTGTTAAGTCTTCAATTTCCATACCATAAGTCAGAACAAGATCTAAGATATGATTAAAGTGGTGGGTGGACTCATTTACATTTTGAGCAAAGCCAATAGAGTCTAATAATAGATTAAATGCAGTGTTGAGGCTGTCATTCTCAGCATCTGTGTGGATGTTAAAATCACCCACTATAATTATCTTATCTGAGCTAAGCACTAAGTTAGACAAAAGGTCTGAAAATTCACAGAGAAACTCACAGTAACGACCAGGTGGACGATAGATAATAACAAATAAAACTGGTTTTTGGGACTTCCAATTTGGATGGACAAGACTAAGAGTCAAGCTTTCAAATGAATTAAAGCTCTGTCTGGGTTTTTGATTAATTAATAAGCTGGAATGGAAGATTGCTGCTAATCCTCCGCCTCGGCCCGTGCTACGAGCATTCTGACAGTTAGTGTGACTCGGGGGTGTTGACTCATTTAAACTAACATATTCATCCTGCTGTAACCAGGTTTCTGTAAGGCAGAATAAATCAATATGTTGATCAATTATTATATCATTTACCAACAGGGACTTAGAAGAGAGAGACCTAATGTTTAATAGACCACATTTAACTGTTTTAGTCTGTGGTGCAGTTGAAGGTGCCTTATTATTTTTTCTTTTTGAATTTTTATGCTTAAATAGATTTTTGCTGGTTATTGGTGGTCTGGGAGCAGGCACCGTCTCTACGGGGATGGGGTAATGAGGGGATGGCAGGGGGAGAGAAGCTGCAGAGAGGTGTGTAAGACTACAACTCTGCTTCCTGGTCCCAACCCTGGATAGTCACGGTTTGGAGGATTTAAGAAAATTGGCCAGATTTCTAGAAATGAGAGCTGCTCCATCCAAAGTGGGATGGATGCCGTCTCTCCTAACAAGACCAGGTTTTCCCCAGAAGCTTTGCCAATTATCTATGAAGCCCACCTCATTTTTTGGACACCACTCAGACAGCCAGCAATTCAGGGAGAACATTTTATGATGCTAAACTGATAAACTGCTAAAAAATGTATCTTTATTACAGATTACTGAAAACTTTTCGCATTAATTCGGACGCAA
The DNA here is from genome assembly GCF_902500255.1 of Thalassophryne amazonica. NCBI lineage: Eukaryota > Metazoa > Chordata > Actinopteri > Batrachoidiformes > Batrachoididae > Thalassophryne > Thalassophryne amazonica. The sequence goes on from NC_047117.1 coordinate 29,433,654, forward strand.
CCACATCGGATTACACTGTCGGCTTCTGATAAACCAGTTTCACTTTCACTTTTCGCTGCTGGGTAAATTCAAGGATCACAAACATAAGAATGCATGAAAAATGAAAGAATAAAAAATAAAACCCCAAACACTGTCATCATCTTTAAAAAGCAATAAAACACAGTATTAGAAGTCACAGTTTATCTCGGTATTACATACACAAACTAAAAAGCTGCTGCTTTTTTCACACGTTTTGAACCCTGCGGCTTAAACAACCGAAATACGTCCATTAATGCGTTGATTGGCAGAGTAAAAGACATGTTAGTACATATAAATTCTTACCTGTTAGTTTCAGAAGTATTCATCTGAAGAAATAAAACATCCTTTTTTAAATCCAAAACAGTATCTAAACAGTGAAGAAAAGTCCCTCTGTACACACAGCTGCACTGTGAGAGCTCCTCTCCCCCACCGAGACACCTATTTATCATCACGGTCAGCTTGGGACTCCGATGAGGGTGGGCTCATCTCCTTCACTCTCCCTTATCTCTGCTCTCTGCTTTAACCTTCAAGTCCCTACTTCACCAGACTGACTACTATTGGATTTACCATGGAATTGATCAACTGGTCTCTGAACGCTATTGACACCATTTTTTCTACAAGAAGGTGAGGACCGGGGAATCCTACCTTCCCAGTTGGAATGTATCCTGAGGACTATGTTTTCGACTCCTGGGGGTCTTGGCGTATTGCATGCTTGGCGCCTTTCTCCATTGAGGACGTTGAGGATTTATTCATTTTTGGTCTATGGTAGCAGGGTTGGTACTTTCTGGCTTATGTGCTGCCCTGATCTACCGGAAAATTGGCAAGATGGCGGCATCAAGAACCACGACCCCTCGCTTGTCTGTCATGATTAACGAGGTTGGCAAGGCAGTGCATTCTCAGACTGCAATGACTCTTGAACTCAGACGCAAATTGGATGACATCTTGGAGCAGATGCGTGCCTTGCAGTTGAAGTTGAAGATTTCAGAGGCCGGTGAATATTCTTAATTCATAATTGGGAATATTCTTAATTCATAATTGGGATTTGGTTGTTCAAGTGGAACTGTAAAAAGTGTTTTTCACTGCTCAAACCACAACACGGCGGGCTTATCAAGCCTGAAGGACAAATTGCCTGACTGTTTTCCTCCAGAGGAATGTCTTCTGGCCTTGGTGATCATTTGGCTCTTTCTTATCTCAACTCACAAAGACAATAAACTGTTTTCACAGGACTGAAGCATGCTCCACTCCCTCTCCCCACCCCCCTCCTACCCCCCATCAAACACCCTCCACTCTGGCTTCTGCTCACGTCATTTCTTTCCCCTTCTGTGGGGGCGGTGCAGTTTTAGCTGCTGCTGGTCCCCGTTCCTCCCCCCAAGCTGACGGTGGCGCATCTCAGGGTTGCTGCGTGACCTTCACCCACTTGCCTCAATTCGGATAATGGACTTCTTCAAATTTATTGCACATAAACAATGTCAAATGTGTATGTGCTGTCTTTAATTCTGATGTGTGCCTTTATTACGGTAAACAAGTAATAATTGTGGACTAATTGCTGTCTGAGGTAACTGGAGTGTAAACATAATTTCTCCACTGTGAGATCAATAACGTATAGCTCATCGACTCCTCAACTACAATTGAACTTGGAACCAGACTGCCTGATATTTTGAGGCAGCTTTCTTGTGATTTGGCACAGTAAATAAAATAAATTGAATTGAAATTGAATTGAATAAGAATGCTTTCTATCACCTCATTAATATTGTGGAGATTTGACCAATTCTGTCTATGGCTGATGCAGAGACATTATATAGGGGAGGTGATGGTCTAGTGGTTAAGCATTGGGCTTGAGACCAGAGGATCCTTGATTCAAATCCCAGTCTGACCAGAAAATCACTAAAGGGCCCTTGGACAAGGTCCTTAATCCCCTAGTTGCTCCCAGTGTGTAGTGAGTGCCTTGTATGGCAGCACCCTGACATCAGGTGAATGTGAAGCATTATTGTAAAGCACTTTGAGCATCTGATGCAGATGGAAAAGCGCAATATAAATGCAGTCCATTTACCATTGATTCATGCCTTTGTCTCTTCTAGATTGGATTACTGTAATGTCCTGTGCTCCAGCTGGCTCAGAATTCTGCTGCTAGAGTTCTGACTTAGAGAAGACAGTTTGTTCTGCTTACCCCAATTCTGCCCTCCCTTCACTGACCTTGTGAGGTCAGATTTTAAGGTTTTGTTACGAATACACAAAATGCTCTATGGGCTAGCACATCCCTATATAGCCAAGCTAATTAAGCCTTATTTACTCGCCGATGCGCTGCATTCTCAGGATGCAGGATTACTGTCTGTTCCTAAGGAAAGAAGACAGCAGGCCTCAGAACTTTCTCTTACCGTGTGCCTGCTGAGATGACACAGTTTGATTCTTTGGAGGCATTCAAATCCAAATTAAAGACTCATCTGTTCTCTCTGTCATATGAGTAAGATATTACTAGTGTACTGAGCTACTTTCCCCTTGGACCAGGTCTCAGTGTCATCCTATCTACAACCCCAATTCCAATGAAGTTGGGACCTTGTATGAAATGTACATAAAAACAGAATACAATGATTTTCAAATCCTCTTCAACCTATATTCAATTGAATACACCACAAAGACAAGATATTTAATGTTCAAACTGATAAACTTTATTGTTTTTGTGAAAATTTTTGCTCATTTTGAAATGGATGCCTGCAACACGTTTCAAAAAAGCTGGGACAGTGGTATCTTTACCACTGTGTTACATCACCTTTCCTTCTAACAACACTCAATAAGCCTTTGGGAACTGAGGACACTAATTGTTGAAGCTTTGTAGGTGGAATTCTTTCCCATTCTTGCTTGATGTACGACTTCAGTTGTTCAACAGTCCGGGGTCTCCGTTGTTGTATTTTGCGCATCATAATGCTCCACACATTTTCAATGGGCGACAGGTCTGGACTGTAGGCAGGCCAGTCTAGTACCTGCACTCTTTTACTATGAAGCCACGCTGTTGTAACACGTGCAGAATGTGGCTTGGCATTGTCTCGCTGAAATAAGCAGGGACGTCCCTGAAAAAGACATTGCTTGGATGGCAGCATGTGTTCCTCCAAAACCTGAATGTACCTTTCAGCATTGATGCCATCACAGATGTGTAAGTTGCCCATGCCATGGGCACTAACACACCCCCATACCATCACAGATGCTGACTTTTGAACTTTGTGCTGGTAACAATCTGGATGGTCTTTTTCCTCTTTTGTCTGGAGGACACAATGTCCATGATTTACAAAAATCCATCCAAAGGTGGAATCCCTTTACCCCTGGGAGTACTGGGACAATCTAAATAAAGTGTTTCATCCACAGGTGGCCCGAAGAACACACCAGGAATCAAATCCAGGCCTATGTCAGCAGTCCAATTCCTGTATTACATAACTACTTGCTCTATCTAACTTCAAAAACAGATTGTTTCATTTTAAATAAATAATCACCATGATTAAATTAGCGATTTTCCATCTCCAGATCTATATAAATTACAAACCTTTGTAAGCCATGTTTCTGATAAAGCAATGTGTCTAAGAATAAACAATGATTCAGTTTTTCATATTTAGGGGATACTTCTTATATTCAAATGAAATGTAGAATATAACTCAATTCAATTCAATGTAATTAATTTTATTTATATAGCACCCAATCACATCAAGGCTGCCTCAAGGCACTTCACATGAGTAAGGCGTAACCTTACCAACCCCTAGAGCAAGCACACAGGTGACAGCGGTAAGGAAAAATTCCCTATGCTGATGTTGAGGAAAAAACCTCTGACCCACTGCTTAGGCATAACAAATAGATAAAATAATTCATCACAGAGCAAAGAAACAGAGAGTGACACTTTGTTCTGTGCGCTGATCGAAAAGGTGGGCACAAACCTGAGTGTCCGCAAACAGCCACTGCTGTTGAAATCTGTGGACCTGCAAGTCACAGATGGAGAACACTTACTGTGTTATGAAGTATCTCGTCAATAGTTTTACATCCTCATTGAAGACAACTTTGGATGCTGTAGCTCCTCTCAAAAAGAGAGCTTTAAATCAGAAGTGCCTGACTCCGTGGTATAACTCACAAACTCGCAGCTTAAAGCAGATAACCCGTAAGTTGGAGAGGAAATGGCGTCTCACTAATTTAGAAGATCTTCACTTAGCCTGGAAAAAGAGTCTGTTGCTCTATAAAAAAGCCCTCCGTAAAGCTAGGACATCTTACTACTCATCACTAATTGAAGAAAATAAGAACAACCCCAGGTTTCTTTTCAGCACTGTAGCCAGGCTGACAAAGAGTCAGAGCTCTATTGAGCCGAGTATTCCTTTAACTTTAACTAGTAATGACTTCATGACTTTCTTTGCTAATAAAATTTTAACTATTAGAGAAAAAATTACTCATAACCATCCCAAAGACGTATCGTTATCTTTGGCTGCTTTCAGTGATGCGGTATTTGGTTAGACTCTTTCTCTCAGATTGTTCTGTCTGAGTTATTTTCATTAGTTACTTCATCCAAACCATCAACATGTCTATTAGACCCCATTCCTACCAGGCTGCTCAAGGAAGCCCTACCATTATTTAATGCTTCGATCTTAAATATGATCAATCTATCTTTATTAGTTGGCTATGTACCACAGGCTTTTAAGGTGGCAGTAATTAAACCATTACTTAAAAAGCCATCACTTGACCCAGCTATCTTAGCTAATTATAGGCCAATCTCCAACCTTCCTTTTCTCTCAAAAATTCTTGAAAGGGTAGTTGTAAAACAGCTAACTGATCATCTGCAGAGGAATGGTCTATTTGAAGAGTTTCAGTCAGGTTTTAGAATTCATCATAGTACAGAAACAGCATTAGTGAAGGTTACAAATGATCTTCTTATGGCCTCAGACAGTGGACTCATCTCTGTGCTTGTTCTGTTAGACCTCAGTGCTGCTTTTGATACTGTTGACCATAAAATTTTATTACAGAGATTAGAGCATGCCATAGGTATTAAAGGCACTGTGCTGCGGTGGTTTGAATCATATTTATCTAATAGATTACAATTTGTTCATGTAAATGGGGGATCTTCTTCACAGACTAAGGTTAATTATGGAGTTCCACAAGGTTCTGTGCTAGGACCAATTTTATTCACTTTATACATGCTTCCCTTAGGCAGTATTATTAGACGGCATTGCTTAAATTTTCATTGTTACGCAGATGATACCCAGCTTTATCTATCCATGAAGCCAGAGGACACACACCAATTAGCTAAACTGCAGGATTGTCTTACAGACATAAGGACATGGATGACCTCTAATTTCCTGCTTTTAAACTCAGATAAAACTGAAGTTATTGTACTTGGCCCCACAAATCTTAGAAACATGGTGTCTAACCATATCCTTACTCTGGATGGCATTACCCTGACCTCTAGTAATACTGTGAGAAATCTTGGAGTCATTTTTGATCAGGATATGTCATTCAAAGTGCATATCAAACAAATATGTAAGACTGCTTTTTTGCATTTACGCAATATCTCTAAAATTAGAAAGGTCTTGTCTCAGAGTGATGCTGAAAAACTAATTCATGCATTTATTTCCTCTAGGCTGGACTATTGTAATTCATTATTATCAGGTTGTCCTAAAGGTTCCCTGAAAAGCCTTCAGTTAATTCAAAATGCTGCAGCTAGAGTACTGACGGGGACTAGAAGGAGAGAGCATATCTCACCCATATTGGCCTCTCTTCATTGGCTTCCTCTTAATTCTAGAATAGAATTTAAAATTCTTCTTCTTACTTATAAGGTTTTAAATAATCAGGTCCCATCTTATCTTAGGGACGTCATAGTACCATATCACCCCAATAGAGCGCTTCGCTCTCAGACTGCAGGCTTACTTGTAGTTCCTAGGGTTTGTAAGAGTAGAATGGGAGGCAGAGCCTTCAGCTTTCAGGCTCCTCTCCTGTGGAACCAGCTCCCAATTCGGATCAGGGAGACAGACACCCTCTCTACTTTTAAGATTAGGCTTAAAACTTTCCTTTTTGCTAAAGCTTATAGTTAGGGCTGGATCGGGTGACCCTGAACCATCCCTTAGTTATGCTGCTATAGACTTAGACTGCTGGGGGGTTCCCATGATGCACTGAGTGTTTCTTTCTCTTTTTGCTCTGTATGCACCACTCTGCATTTAATCATTAGTGATCGATCTCTGCTCCCCTCCACAGCATGTCTTTTTCCTGGTTCTCTCCCTCAGCCCCAACCAGTCCCAGCAGAAGACTGCCCCTCCCTGAGCCCGGTTCTGCTGGAGGTTTCTTCCTGTTAAAAGGGAGTTTTTCCTTCCCACTGTCGCCAAGTGCTTGCTCACAGGGGGTCGTTTTGACCATTGGGGTTTTTACGTAATTATTGTATGGCCTTGCCTTACAATATAAAGCGCCTTGGGGCAACTGTTTGTTGTGATTTGGCACTATATAAATAAATAAAATTGATTGATTGATTGATTGATTGAAGTACATGACCTTACAACTCTCCACTGTGAGACCCGTGTGCGTGCTTGCTGTACTCATGTGGAAATACATAAAAACATATATCGCCTTTGCAGCTGGGTGGAACGACCGCACAGCATGTACATCGGTAGGCTGTGCCAGGTGAAAAGGACCATGTGATCATGTGTACATTCAGCTGGTGATCTGAATGTCACATCACCCACGTGAGCTATGGTCCACATGACGCAGTGTCCTTCGGCGCCGCTCGCTAGACATGCAGGATTAGCTGGACACGTGTGTGGGGCCAGCAGATGTGGACATGATTAGAGCGCACTGCTTCATTCGTGTCATTTCACGACTTGATGTCTACGACCATGGGTCATATCCAGAGCAACAGAAGAACCATACTTGTATTGTCCTCTCGATAAGAGCGATTAAATATTAGAAATTGCAATAGTTTTTCTTTTTTTTGGTGTGTGGTTCCCCCCCAGAGCAGTGGCGCGATGTGGTGCAACATGTTCCATATGCTCGCACTGTTGTCTCAGTATCGTGCATGCCTGTCCGACTGTGTGTCCCTCCTGACAGCAGGTAGAATGTTTTGCGGTTCCCCATTTAGTTTTTTTCCGGTTTCTGCTTCTTTTACCCAACGTTGTGTTATGTGTGAAGGGGCCATTAAAGTTGCTGCTGTTAAAACCTCGTAGTTGGATCTCAGGATCGAGCTGACTTTGTGGTGGGCATAGCTTGCACTGTGCACAATTTCTCCAATCACAGCCACATAAGCCCATAACTTCTCCTGGGTTGTCTGGGTGTCTTGGTGGCTTTCCTCACTCTTCTTCTTCTTGCACACTCACAGTTTTTGAGAACTGTCTACTCCATGCAGATTTACCATGAAGTGCCATACTGTTTGTATTTCTTTGCAATTAATGTAAATAAAGTCCAAGACATATTCAGTGGCAGCTTTACCATCAGAGAGCCTCATCCAAAACTACCACAAAAGACTCCAAGCTGTCGTTGATGTTAAAGGGGAAATACACAGTATTAAGAACAGGGGTATGTAAACTTTGGATCAGGGTCATTTGGGTAGTTCTGCTGTCATTTTGATTTAAAAAGAGGAAACAGTTGTTTGACAATAAATGGCTTCACCCAACCAGTAACCATGAGTGAAAAAAAAAGTTTTTGTGTTATTCATATATTCTCGTAAAATTGGCCAAAAAAGCAAAAATTCTGCCAGGGTATGTCAACTTTTGAGCACAACTATATATATATTACTTACTGAAGAAATTTGCAGTTATTAATCTTAGCCTCTCAATCTCAATCTTGCACATCTGTCCAGAACGTGGTGGAGAGTCCAGCGGGTGCGGTATTGACGAGGGAGCAAATGGGAAAAGTCAGTGCTTTTAAGTGCTGTGCATCCACGACAGGGAGAGGAACAGGTGAAAGCGTGTCCATGTTTAAGAGACGAGCAACTCCAGGCCACCGTGTTGACCCCCAGGCCAGTGGGATACCTGGCCGGGTGGACAGATGTGTAATGTTGTGGGTAATCTAGTGTGTAAAACCTCCAAAATTGATTCTTATGAGGAAAAGAACAGGGTTGTGGGTCTGTCCTCGCGCAGACAGGAAGCAGGAGTCAGATTAAGTCCCCGTTGGGCAGGGTCAGGTGCTGCTGGAGGTGAGCTCGCTGCACTGGCTGATGGAGGAAACTGTGAGCTGGAAACGGGGGCTCTGCGGGCACAGCGCAATGCGAGGTAGTGTGTGTCATGACTGCGCACCCACGCTGGCGCCTGTGGGTGACACGGACTAACAGTGTCTGGTGAGGTCCCGAACGGTCCAGCTCAACGAGAGTGCTGAATGAGAATGGGAGGGAAAATAAAAAGGTAAGAAAGGCAAGGATGGAAGGGAGGGAGTTGGGGGGAGGATGATGAGAACAGCTGTGACTGGCTGGCGAACTCAGCCACCCGCAACCCTGTGAGGAAATGACAGCCGCACTTTGCACCTGATTTTCTGGACTTCCCAACGATCCTCAGCCGCTGGTTATACCGCCTGGCTGCTGCAGTTCTTCGTGCGCCCTCCCAACATAATACCAGCCAAAACACAGCACGATGACATCACTTTCAAAATGTTTGAAGGGGGGAAAAAATGAAATCCGATCTTCTTATTTATTTATTTTTTAAACATCGAAAGTTTAAACATTTTCCCTGTACGCGGGGATAAACACGAAAGTCTCTTCGGTTTGTGAAAAAAAAAAGAGAGAGAGAGAGAGAGAGGGAAAGAAGTCCGAGGTCAAAGAGGTGCAAAGACCACCATTTTGTGACAAATAAAAGTTAAACAGGCGCACTGGAAAACATGTTTACCCCAAATCACACACTGACGGATCGAGTCCAGATTCCAAAACAAACAAAAAACAAACAAACAAAAAGAAAAGGAGAGAACAGGGACAAGCGCATGTTTTTATCCACTTCTCTGATTGGTGGCCCCCCCAGGCATTTGGTGTCCTACGCGCAGTGCGTGATGCGCATGTGCAGAGTGACGGCACTGGTCCCATGGGGTCTGAACCTTTTACTTTGAAAAAATTAGAGTGTTCAAAGCAGACCCGGTCAGCTGAATACCCCAGCTAGGAATAATGGAATAGGACTCCGGTTCTATTTTGTGGGTTTCTTCTGTGAACTGGGGCGACGAGTAAGAGGGATGGCTGGAGGCATTCGTATTGTGTCGCTAGATGTGAAATTCTTGGACCTGTGCAAAACAGACGAAAGCGAAAGCATTTGCCAAGAATGTTTTCATAATCAAGAATGAAAGTAGCTCTGCGGGAGCACCCCAATTTCTTTTTACTCCCCCTCCCCTATACAGTGACAATAAAGACTATTCTATTCACTTGAGTCGTTTCTTTTCACAAGTAATAGTGGCCTGCCAGGGTTTATAGTTTGCTTGGTTCCAGAGCAGAAGGCTCCTAGTTCAATACCACTACTGTTATTCTCCATGTAGCTTGGAGTTGTAGCAGGAAGGGCATTTGGCAGAAAACTTGTGCCAAATCAACTTGCCGATTCATCTGGGGTCTGGGCAAAGCTTGCATGATGCCACCCGTAGGTTTTCTATACAGACCTGGAACAACAGTGAACCTCATTTCCTAGACTGTGAACCTCATTTCCAGAACTGTGAACATTCCTGTTTTAAGCCTTCAGTGAACTGCTTATTGTTAAAGGCTTCAGTGTTACAAGTAAAATCACTCACCTCTGTTCTCCTCTGTTCTCCTAGTTCCTCATCCTCGGCTCTGTGCGTCCCACCTGGCTCCGACTCCAGTCCCATATACTACAAGATTTCAGTTCTCTTACAAGACTGGCTCGGGAACCTGCAGCTCCCTAATCTCCACCACTACAAGCAGGCTGACTCTCCACTCTGCAGTCACCCCCAGTGCAGCAGTATTATTTATTTATTTATCTATTGTAAATAAATCTCTTCGTTCACAACCAGTTCTGTTCCTTGCTCCTAGCATTTGAGTTCATCGTGTGTAACAGTTCAGTCCCGTCCGGACCTCTAACCACTACAGCAAAAGCAATACTCTTTTCACTCATGGTAATGACAACATGACACTTAACTAAATTGACTAAACCAATTGAACTACAAAAAGACAATAAATGAATAACACGAACAACACTGTTAAACTAACATGAACCACAGTAACAACATTTCAAACCCCCAAACCCCAAACTGCCATGGTGCATTGCAGCACAATGTCCATTCTTTACTGGTTAGCTAAAATTGCTAATTTCTCCAAAAATATTAGTCCCATCAACTTTCCATTTTTGCAGCATTCATTCTTCACCCAGAATACATAAGCATACCAAACAGCAAATGTCAGCTCTCCCCAGTTTCCCCCGTGATTGAAGCCATACACACACGTATGCACCACTTTGGCCACTTTGCTATTATAATATAGAAAGGGGTGGAGCATGGGCAACTCAGTGTGTGATGAAAGAAGCCTTAACATGCTCCTCTCTTTGAGTCCAAAACACCTAAGCGAACAAGCTAGCATCAGTTCTGATGTTCATTAAAAACATTAAACGTTATGAGGCACTTATTTTCTCAGTAATTGTGCATTACTGGGGCTTAATGTATTAAATTAATTATTAAATTAGGCATAGTAAATTTAGAAAAAGTTAAAAAGAGACATTATAACATTACAGGAAAGGAAAAGACGCTTTTCTGTAAAATTGCTCTTATTCTGAAAAACTTCGCTCGGAAGTTGTCTTATAAAAGTGAAAAACTTGATAAGCCTTAAAAAGAGTTACCAGGCTGACAAATTATTATCAAAAGTTACCAAAAGTCATGAAACAAAGGATGAACTTGGGGGCCTTTTTAGCCATGAGAAAAAAATAAACGCTTGTAAAGAAGAGAGAAAGAGAGAGAAAGAGAGCGAACAGAAAGAGAGAGAAGAAAAAGGGGCGGGGTCTTTGTTCTGGGCCTTTTAAAGGGAGCTCCTATATCACAAGACTCCACCCACTTGGGTGTGTAATTTCACTCAGAAAAACTTGTGCATGAAGAACCAGAGGCATTTCAAATACTTAGACAATTAAATATATTGACATACATTTTGTCCTTAAGCTCCTTTAACTGAATAAAATATTATTAAAGTTACCCAAGTACAACATAAACAAACCATTGATTAAAAACAGAATATTTCACCATCAAAGTATTAATAATTCAAGAATCACATTTACATTTTAACATATAACAGGAACACATGTTAGGTTAAATTGAATATATGTAAAGCATTTTACTTGATTAAAGACACAAGGAAAACATTAGAACTTTTATATGTAGATAAAATAATGTTCTTTGTAACAGAAGGTGGTCATTTTCCTCGTACTGAGACCTGTAGGAGAAACTGGCTGTCAAGGCTCTGAGTTTATGGTCCTGATACCTTGAGGTATCAGGACCATAAACAATGTCTCAACTGTAATTGTCTGGGAAGCTTCTCATTTTGACTCTTGGCTATTCAAATGTCCTAAAACTTACACTGCCCAGAATTTCACAGATAAGTATAGTTTCAGGAAAAAATTTGAAGAGCTCTAAATTGTAGACAATGGACAGCACAGCTGGAGGGAGTTTTTCCAGGAGATATCTCCAGCTGGAAACCAGGAATTTCAAATTAAAAGTGAAAATCAGTCTTTTCACTTGAAACATCAGCCCCTTTTGGAGAAAAGAATTAATGCATTTGGTTCATTAATTCTAAATGAGGGTATCTTTGCTACACATGGAATCTTGACACAAGCATATGGCTGACGGCTTTGCAGGGGAACAAACGTCCAATTTTTAGGGTTCTGATGCTTCCTGTCTTACTAATGGTTGTGAGACTTGGATGCCCCAAAGCTTTCAATGGATGTCTTTGGTACAAGGTCTCTTCTAGAGGATCCTTGGGTAATGATAGAATGACTCTGTGTCAAATGAAGGTTACTTAGGGAAAATTAGATGTGGTGCCCCACTTGCATTGTGAGGGAGCATCAGTTGCAACAGCCTGTGGCGCACTTCTCTGGCTATGATCCAACATGCAGGTGCGTCAATGTTGAGGAAGCCAGCAACTGCAAAAAGTCAAAGGGATGCACACGTTTCACTGAGCCGCACTGTCTGATGCAGTCATAATGTCACTGTTATCGTCACTGTCAAACCATAGCTGCTATTATTAGTTTCACGACTGTGTATTCAGTGTGAGAATGAACAGATAAGAATGCACTGTCAACTTCAAAAAGATCCATGCAAATTTTTGCCATCATTTTTTAAAAGTAATTCCAACTCAACTACTACCATGTGCACACAGCCCAATCTCACGCTTCTTTCGTGATATCATCACAAAATGCGCCACATTTTTGTGATGTGGTCACAGAAAAGCAGACTATTTTCACCGTAACCCTAATCCCCACTCCAAATTTTGTGACACCATCACAAAATAATTTTGTGATGCTATCATGAAAATGTAACATTTTGTGACGGTATCATGAACTAATAGATTAAATCACTTTTTGTGATGCCATCATGAACTGGTGTGAGATCGGGTTGGTATGAACATTTTATAGTCAGACTAACTCAAGTTTAGCAAAGTATTTCAGGAAATTGTTTAGTGTTTCAAACTTATTTCACTTACATCTGAATAAATTACATATTGCAATCCCAGTTTTATGATCAAACATTTTATTTTAAAACCATTGTCAACCTATGGCCAAATATTTTGTTGAACTTTGAACAAATTTGTACCAACATTTTATAAGTTATCAACTTGCTAAAACAAACATTTTTTTTTCCATACTGAAAATACTCTTCAGTTTAAGCTATACAAATGTGTATTCCTTGATGTATACCTTAAAATGTATAATAGTATATTTGCTACACAAAACCACTCTGATTTTTGTCAAAAAGCTTTCACGGTAAAATATACAAAAACTAAAGTGCAAAAATTAAATAACTGTCATAATCATCAGGGAGGCTGTGATCAAGTCCTGAAAAAAGAAAAGGCAGACCTTGTGACCAAAAAGGTGGACATTCCCCTCATTGTTATTGCTGTTCTAACCCTAATCGTGTCCGTTCTGAATGCTGAATTAAAAGTGTGTGCTGCACGTAAGCATGGATATTCATAGCATTATACAGGAAATACCCTACCTAACTTGTTATAGTCATACTTTAATGAGTTATTTTCATTAGTTACTTAATCCAAACCATCAACATGTCTATTAGACCCCATTCCTACCAGGCTGCTCAAGGAAGCCCTACCATTAATTAATGCTTCGATCTTAAATATGATCAATCTATCTTTGTTAGTTGGCTATGTACCACAGGCTTCTAAGGTGGCAGTAATTAAACCATTACTTAAAAAGCCATCACTTGACCCAGCTATCTTACCTAATTATAGGCCAATCTCCAACCTTCCTTTTCTCTCAAAATTCTTGAAAGGGTAGTTGTAAAACAGCTAACTGATCATCTGCAGAGGAATGGTCTATTTGAAGAGTTTCAGTCAGGTTTTAGAATTCATCATAGTACAGAAACAGCATTAGTGAAGGTTACAAATGATCTTCTTATGGCCTCGGACAGTGGACTCATCTCTGTGCTTGTTCTGTTAGACCTCAGTGCTGCTTTTGATACTGTTGACCATAAAATTTTATTACAGAGATTAGAGCATGCCATAGGTATTAAAGGCACTGCGCTGCGGTGGTTTGAATCATATTTGTCTAATAGATTACAATTTGTTCATGTAAATGGGGAATCTTCTTCACAGACTAAAGTTAATTATGGAGTTCCACAAGGTTCTGTGCTTGGACCAATTTTATTCACTTTATACATGCTTCCCTTAGGCAGTATTATTAGACGGTATTGCTTAAATTTTCATTGTTACGCAGATGATACCCAGCTTTATCTATCCATGAAGCCAGAGGACACACACCAATTAGCTAAACTGCAGGATTGTCTTACAGACATAAAGACATGGATGACCTCTAATTTCCTGCTTTTTAAACTCAGATAAAACTGAAGTTATTGTACTTGGCCCCACAAATCTTAGAAACATGGTGTCTAACCAGATCCTTACTCTGGATGGCATTACCCTGACCTCTAGTAATACTGTGAGAAATCTTGGAGTCATTTTTGATCAGGATATGTCATTCAAAGCGCATATTAAACAAATATGTAGGACTGCTTTTTTGCATTTACGCAATATCTCTAAAATCAGAAAGGTCTTGTCTCAGAGTGATGCTGAAAAACTAATTCATGCATTTATTTCCTCTAGGCTGCACTATTGTAATTCATTATTATCAGGTTGTCCTAAAAGTTCCCTAAAAAGCCTTCAGTTAATTCAAAATGCTGCAGCTAGAGTACTGACGGGGACTAGAAGGAGAGAGCATATCTCACCCATATTGGCCTCTCTTCATTGGCTTCCTGTTAATTCTAGAATAGAATTTAAAATTCTTCTTCTTACTTATAAGGTTTTGAATAATCAGGTCCCATCTTATCTTATGGACCTCGTAGTACCATATCACCCCAATAGAGCGCTTCGCTCTCAGACTGCAGGCTTACTTGTAGTTCCTAGGTTTGTAAGAGTAGAATGGGAGGCAGAGCCTTCAGCTTTCAGGCTCCTCTCCTGTGGAACCAGCTCCCAATTCAGATCAGGGAGACAGACACCCTCTCTACTTTTAAGATTAGGCTTAAAACTTTCCTTTTTGCTAAAGCTTATAGTTAGGGCTGGATCAGGTGACCCTGAACCATCCTTAGTTATGCTGCTATAGACGTAGACTGCTGGGGGTTCCCATGATGCACTGTTTCTTTCTCTTTTTGCTCTGTATGCACCACTCTGCATTTAATCATTAGTGATTGATCTCTGCTCCCCTCCACAGCAGGTCTTTTTTCCTGGTTCTCTCCCTCAGCCCCAACCAGTCCCAGCAGAAGACTGCCCCTCCCTGAGCCTGGTTCTACTGGAGGTTTCTTCTTCCTGTTAAAAGGGAGTTTTTCCTTCCCACTGTAGCCAAGTGCTTGCTCACAGGGGGTCGTTTTGACCGTTGGGGTTTTACATAATTATTGTATGGCCTTGCCTTACAATATAAAGCGCCTTGGGGCAGCTGTTTGTTGTGATTTGGTGCTATATAAAAAAATTGATTGATTGATTGATACGAACTGCTCCATAAATGTTTTGCGCCACAAAATAATAAGGCCCTCACAGGGCCCACCAAGAAAAAACCTCCGATGCCACCAGTGATGGTGTGTAAAGTTGACATGTTAATGTTTTATATATTAGAGCAATGATCCATGTTTTTGGCAATATCCAAATACAGATAATCACGGAGCATGCTACACTTTATTTCCTCTCCGTGGGTCATTACAAAAATAAATAAATAAATAAAAATCTGGATCCTTTGAAAGCTGAGGCAGTGCAGCCGCATGGTGTTAACACGTGCGCACAGAACTACTCTACTTCACCAGGTGATGAGGAGGATGAATTTGTCATGATTCATGTCTTTGCATCGTTACGGCATCTCTCTCTCTCTCTCTCTCTCTCTCTCTCTCTCTCTCTCTCTCCTCTCTCTATCTCTCTCTCTCTCTCTCTCTCTCTCTCGTCTCCCTCTCTCTTCTCTCTCTCTCTCTCTCTCCCCCCCTCTCTCCTCTGCAGGCCCGCCGCTCTCTGCAGCAGAGAGGGGCTGCGTGACGTCAGCAAACGCTGGATCGGTCTCTTGGCTGAATCGGGAAAATGGGATTATGATTGCGAGGTGAGTTCTTTCTTCGTCTTCTTGTTTTTCTTTAAGGCCACGTTTGTGATCGCTTTTGTGTAGACGTGTCGGTGTCATGTGTGCCGATTATCGGCCGGGTGATGCCGCTCTGTGCACCGATTTTACGCAGCGTCGGAGTCCGGCGGTGCGCCCCGTGAAAAGAGCACAAAATCGGTGCGCGTCAAGCTCCCGTGTCGCTGTTTCCTCTGAGGGTTCACAGCTGCTGTCGGCGCTGCTTCACTTGATGCTTTTCAACCATGATGGTGTTTTTTCCTCTGGTGTCCACACCCACTCGATTATTAGCGGCACTGATCCATGTGCACGGAGGAACAGCGGTGATGGTGCCAGAGATCAGGCCTGCTGTCACATCAGCTGACAGCTGGAATCAGCTTTCCAATAGGACAGCAGACATCGATCGGCCTTTTTGGCCTGGACCAGGTCTGCTGAAAGCATACATAGACATGGGCTTTTCTATAGGTGCCTTCTTATGGGAACACTAAATCATTCATCATTTGACTGGATTCTGTAGGTAGATTGCATGTTGTTTTCTCAGTGCTTTGATTCAAATGAAGAGTGTTAAAGCAAGCATGAGTAGTAATAGTAGTAATGATGCCCTCATGGGACTCTTCTCTCTTCCAGCAGCATGGTGGATGTTTGGGCCATGTGACTAGTTTGAAAGTAACAAATACGAGTATTTGCTGACTGGCATTTTGCAATCATTATTAATTTATGTTTTTTCATAATTATGAGAAAGAATCTCATAAGTCACAATGGTGAGAAACATTCTCATATTTGAGATAGTGTTGTAAGTGTTAATTCTGAGATATTATATTACACTTATGAGATCATAAATCTTATATACACCAAATGGTGTTGATGTTTGTCTCCAGATTCCATAGTGTGAAGCAGATGAGTGTCTATGACTCCCTCTGGACAGGACAGCAATCTCATTACTCCTCCAGCCACAGGCTGGTACTGCTGGGTGGGCTGGGAAAAGGAAGATATGAGGTGTTGTCCAAGGACACAGACGGGAAACATCACTGGGACATATGAGATACTAAATCACAATTGCAATATTATATCTCAAAGTCATGAAAAACAATGGCAGCCTTGTAAGAAATGTCAAACATGTCTTATTAATGAGAAACATTCTCATCATTATCATAGGCATAAAATACAGTCATAATTACAAAATCATTTTTCAGTCATGAGAAACAATGGCAGAATCATAAGAAATGTCAAGCAAGTCATAATGATGAGAAGCATTCTCATATAAGATTCAAAGTTTAAGATACAAAGTTATAATTGCAAAATCAGTTTTTAAAGTCATGAGAAACAATGGCAGCCTTATAAGAAATGTCAATCAAGTCAAACCAGTTTTATTTGTTATTATCTATCGTCCACCTGGTCGTTACTGTGAGTTTTTTCTGTGAATTTTCAGACCTTTTGTCTGACTTAGTGCTTAGCTCAGATAAGATAATTATAGTGGGCGATTTTAACATCCACACAGATGCTGAGAATGACAGCCTCAGCACTGCATTTAATTTATTATTAGACTCAATTGGCTTTGCTCAAAATGTAAATGAGTCCACCCACCACTTTAATCATATCTTAGATCTTGTTCTGACTTATGGTATGGAAATTGAAGACTTAACAGTATTCCCTGAAAACTCCCTTCTGTCTGATCATTTCTTAATAACATTTACATTTACTCTGATGGACTACCCAGCAGTGGGGAATAAGTTTCATTACACTAGAAGTCTTTCAGAAAGCGCTGTAACTAGGTTTAAGGATATGATTCCTTCTTTATGTTCTCTAATGCCATATACCAACACAGTGCAGAGTAGCTACCTAAACTCTGTAAGTGAGATAGAGTATCTCGTCAATAGTTTTACATCCTCATTGAAGACAACTTTGGATGCTGTAGCTCCTCTGAAAAAGAGAGCCTTAAATCAGAAGTGCCTGACTCCGTGGTATAACTCACAAACTCGCAGCTTAAAGCAGATAGCCCGTAAGTTGGAGAGGAAATGGCATCTCACTAATTTAGAAGATCTTCACTTAGCCTGGAAAAAGAGTCTGTTGCTCTATAAAAAAGCCCTCCGTAAAGCTAGGACATCTTACTACTCATCACTAATTGAAGAAAATAAGAACAACCCCAGGTTTCTTTTCAGCACTGTAGCCAGGCTGACAAAGAGTCAGAGCTCTATTGAGCCGAGTATTCCTTTAACTTTAACTAGTAATGACTTCATGACTTTCTTTGCTAATAAAATTTTAACTATTAGAGAAAAAATTACTCATAACCATCCCAAAGACGTATCGTTATCTTTGGCTGCTTTCAGTGATGCCAGTATTTGGTTAGACTCTTTCTCTCAGATTGTTCTGTCTGAGTTATTTTCATTAGTTACTTCCTCCAAACCATCAACATGTCTATTAGACCCCATTCCTACCAGGCTGCTCAAGGAAGCCCTACCATTAATTAATGCTTCGATCTTAAATATGATCAATCTATCTTTATTAGTTGGCTATGTACCACAGGCTTTAAGGTGGCAGTAATTAAACCATTACTTAAAAAGCCATCACTTGACCCAGTTATCTTAGCTAATTATAGGCCAATCTCCAACCTTCCTTTTCTCTCAAAAATTCTTGAAAGGGTAGTTGTAAAACAGCTAACTGATCATCTGCAGAGGAATGGTCTATTTGAAGAGTTTCAGTCAGGTTTTAGAATTCATCATAGTACAGAAACAGCATTAGTGAAGGTTACAAATGATCTTCTTATGGCCTCAGACAGTGGACTCATTCTGTGCTTGTTCTGTTAGACCTCAGTGCTGCTTTTGATACTGTTGACCATAAAATTTTATTACAGAGATTAGAGCATGCCATAGGTATTAAAGGCACTGCGCTGCGGTGGTTTGAATCATATTTATCTAATAGATTACAATTTGTTCATGTAAATGGGGAATCTTCTTCATAGACTAAAGTTAATTATGGAGTTCCACAAAGTTCTGTGCTAGGACCAATTTTATTCACTTTATACATGTTTCCCTTAGGCAGTATTATTAGACGGCATTGCTTAAATTTTCATTGTTACGCAGATGATACCCAGCTTTATCTATCCATGAAGCCAGAGGACACACACCAATTAGCTAAACTGCAGGATTGTCTTACATGGATGGATAAAGACATGGATGACCTCTAATTTCCTGCTTTTAAACTGAGATAAAACTGAAGTTATTGTACATGGCCCCACAAATCTTAGAAACATGGTGTCTAACCAGATCCTTACTCTGGATGGCATTACCCTGACCTCTAGTAATACTGTGAGAAATCTTGGAGTAATTTCTCCAGGATCAGGATATGTCATTCAAAGCGCATATTAAACAAATATGTAGGACTGCCTTTTTGCATTTACGCAATATCTCTAAAATCAGAAAGGTCTTGTCTCAGAGTGATGCTGAAAAACTAATTCATGCATATATTTCCTCTAGGCTGGACTATTGTAATTCATTATTATCAGGTTGTCCTAAAATTTCCCTAAAAAGCCTTCAGTTGGTTCAGAATGCTGCAGCTAGAGTACTGACGGGGACTAGCAGGAGAGAGCATATCTCACCCGTGTTGGCCTCTCTTCATTGGCTTCCTGTTAATTCTAGAATAGAATTTAAAATTCTTCTTCTTACTTATAAGGTTTTGAATAATCAGGTCCCATCTTATCTTAGGGACCTCGTAGTACCATATTACCCCATTAGAGCGCTTCGCTCTCAGACTGCGGGCTTACTTGTAGTTCCTAGGGTTTGTAAGAGTAGAATGGGAGGCAGAGCCTTCAGCTTTCAGGCTCCTCTCCTGTGGAACCAGCTCCCAATTCAGATCAGGGAGACAGATACCCTCTCTACTTTTAAGATTAGGCTTAAAACTTTCCTTTTCGCTAAGGCTTATAGTTAGGGCTGGATCGGGTGACCCTGGACCATCCCTTGGTTATGCTGCTTTAGACGTAGATTGTGGGGGGGTTCCCATGATGCACTGTTTCTTTCTCTTTTTGCTCCGTATGCATCACTCTGCATTTAATCATTAGTGATCGATCTCTGCCCCCCTCCACGGCATGTCTTTTTCCTGGTTTTTTCCCTCAGCCCCAACCAGTCTCAGCAGAAGACTGCCCCTCCCTGAGCCTGGTTCTGCTGGAGGTTTCTTCCTGTTAAAAGGGAGTTTTTCCTTCCCACTGTTGCCAAGTGCTTGCTCATAGGGGGTCGTTTTGACCGTTGGGGTTTTTCATAATTATTGTATGGCCTTGCCTTACAATATGGAGCGCCTTGGGGCAACTGTTTGTTGTGATTTGGCGCTATATAAGAAAAAAGTTGATTGATTGATTGATAATTTTTGATCAGGATATGTCATTCAATGCGCATATTAAACAAATATGTAGGACTGCTTTTTTGCATTTGCGTAATATCTCTAAAATTAGAAAGGTCTTGTCTCAGAGTGATGCTGAAAAACTAATTCATGCATTTATTTCCTCTAGGCTGGACTATTGTAATTCATTATTATCAG
The DNA here is from genome assembly GCF_902500255.1 of Thalassophryne amazonica. Taxonomy (NCBI): domain Eukaryota; kingdom Metazoa; phylum Chordata; class Actinopteri; order Batrachoidiformes; family Batrachoididae; genus Thalassophryne; species Thalassophryne amazonica. Next base: position 29,453,921 of record NC_047117.1, read on the forward strand.
GTTGTCCTAAAAGTTCCCTGAAAAGCCTTCAGTTAATTCAAAATGCTGCAGCTAGAGTACTGACAGGGACTGGAAGGAGAGAGCATATCTCACCCATATTGGCCTCTCTTCATTGGCTTCCTGTTAATTCTAGAATAGAATTTAAAATTCTTCTTCTTACTTATAAGGTTTTGAATAATCAGGTCCCATCTTATCTTAGGGACCTCATAGTACCATATCACCCCAATAGAGCGCTTTGCTCTCAGACTGCAGGCTTACTTGTAGTTCCTAGGGTTTGTAAGAGTAGAATGGGAGGCAGAGCCTTCAGCTTTCAGGCTCCTCTCCTGTGGAACCAGCTCCCAATTCAGATCAGGGAGACAGACACCCTCTCTAATTTAAGATTAGGCTTAAAACTTTCCTTTTTGCTAAAGCTTATAGTTAGGGCTGGATCAGGTGACCCTGAACCATCCCTTAGTTATGCTGCTATAGACTTAGACTGCTGGGGGGTTCCCATGATGCACTGAGTGTTTCTTTCTCTTTTTGCTCTGTATGCACCACTCATTTAATCATAGTGATTGATCTCTGCTCCCCTCCACAGCATGTCTTTTTCCTGGTTCTCTCCCTCAGCCCCAACCAGTCCCAGCAGAAGACTGCGCCTCCCTGAGCCTGGTTCTGCTGGAGGTTTCTTCCTGTTAAAAGGGAGTTTTTCCTTCCCACTGTTGCCAAGTGCTTGCTCACAGGGGGTCGTTTTGACCGTTGGGGTTTTTCCGTAATTATTGTATGGCCTTGCCTTACAATATAAAGCGCCTTGGGGCAACTGTTTGTTGTGATTTGGCGCTATATAGATAAAATTGATTTGATTTGATTTGATAATGATGAGAAACATTCTCATATATGATACAAAGTATAAGATACAGTCATAATTACAAAATAATATGTCAACATCATGAGAAACAAAGGTAGTCTTATAAAAAATGTCATGCATGTTATAATGAGGAGAAATCTTATCATCAGTATTAGGTACTATGTCATAAGTATAGGATACAAAGTCAGAATTGCAAAATAATACTCGTATGTCAAAGTCATGAGAAACAAAGCCAGCCTTATAAGAAATGTCAAGCATGTTATAATACTGAGAAATCATTTCAGGTACTATGTCATAAGTAGAAGATACAAAGTCACAATTACAAAATCAATTTTCAAAGTCATGAGAAACAAAGACAGCCTTGTAGGAAATGTCAAACAAGTCATAATGATGAGAAACATTCTTATCATTATTAGGTACTGAGTCATAGGTATAAGATATAAAGTCATAATTACAAAATAAAATGTCAACATTATGAGAAACAAAGGCAGCTTTATAAGAAATGTCAAGCATGTCGTAATGATGAGAATCATTCTCATCATTATTAGGTACTGAGTCATCTTATCATTATCAGGTACTATGTCATAGGTATAAGATACAAAGTCAAAATTGCAAAATCAATTTTCAAAGTCATGAGAAACAAAGGCATCCTTGTAAGAAATGTCAAACATGTCATAATGATGAGAAACATTCTGATCATTATTCAGTACTAAGTCATAGATATAAGATCCAAAGTCATAATTTCAAAATAATATGTCAAAGTCATGAGAACAAGACAGTTATAGTAATAAATGTCAAGCAAGTTTTAATGATGAGAAAGCTATCATTGTAACCTACTAAACATGAAATACTAAGACACAAAGTAATAATTTCAAAATAATATGTCAAACTCATGAAAACAAAGACAGTTATAATAATAAATGTCAAGCAAGTTGTAATGATGACAAATCTTATCCTCACTAAGTCACAAGTTATTATGTCTTTATAATGAAATTTTGAGTTGTAATTATGAAATAGTCTGGGAGCATGCACTGGTGCCAGTCTTCGCCACTTTGTGCTTATTACAAATACTATAGAAACATGAGATAGCATGCTGGACTTAAGAGATACTGTATATTTATTCGATAGCAGTCTCGGGAGTATGAGATACTATGTCATCTGATGAGACACTTTCTCAGAAATAAGTTAGTGATAATTACAAAATAATATGTCAAGTCCATGACAAAAGAAACAGATTTATTAAAAAATGTCAAGCAAGTCATAATGATATGAACTGTCATCATCACTAAGCCATACAACACTTTGTCATAATTATGAAATATTGTGTTTTCATTATGATGAGATGCTATTTTGTAATTACTACAAAAATATGAATTAAAGGTAAAATCATGAGCTCCTGTTATATTTATGAGATATCTCAACAGCATGTCAATGATGAGAGACTCTCTCAGAAATATGTTAAGTAATTATGATGAGATGTCACAATTAGGTACTAAGTCACAATTCTGAGAAGCAAAGTCATAATTTTAAAAATACTTTCCCCAAAATTCTAAGATACTAATATGTCAGACGTACAGGGCCTAAGCCAGTATAATGAGACAGTAAGTCAAAAGTCAAAATTGTGAGACATTAAGCACTATATGATTATGTCAAAATGTCAAAAAAAGCCAGTCAAAATGATGAGATGCTGTTGCAACCTATATGTGCTACTATTGAAAATGCTAATAATAGTAATAATATTAATGATGATACACTTAACTAAGTGCTCTAGATACTCACTCTGAAACACGATTTATAGTTTCAAAGTGTGAAATGATAAAAAAAAATTGATAATGAAACACTAAGCCAGAGTTATGTAATACTAAATCACAATTCTGATATACAAAAGTCATAATTATGAGATATTACATCAAAACCATGCCATGCCAAATCAAAATTTAAGATATTATTTAAAATTATGAGACGCAAAGTCATAATGATAACATCTGTCCATCCGTTGAGTTTTGAGACTCACTTATTCCAGTCAAGGGTCACAAGATGAGAGGCAGGGTACACCGTGGGCAGCATGCTGCTGTTACTAAACTGAAATTATAAGGTGCAAAAGCATAATTAAGAGATATTTAAAAAATTTAGAATTAGAGCATAATTCTGTCTTTGCATCCCATAATAATGACTTAGTATCTCATAAATATGAGAAAGTGCTTATGCAGCTTATTTTTGAGCAAGAGTAATGCTATCTTTGGGTGCTGCAGCGGTGTGCACAGCATGCATTCACACGCTGTGTGCCTGTGTGCAGGCCCCATCACACTCTTTGATTCACTGTTCCATAGCACATACTGTGATTACACACCTGCAGTTCTCATCGTTGTATGAATGCCATCGCAGAGCAGTGGTTTATTTCTGATCACAAAGCAATTTAAACTCATGCAATGTACATTGTGCATGCATTGTTTTTAGCCTTGCATATTTATATGCTCTTTCATTGCACTTGTGCATGTTTGTGCATTTGTGTGGATTAATTTGACAAGCATGCCTGTAGCTTAAACGCTGAGATATCCATTATCCCACAGCAGACAGAAACATGGTATATCCTCCATGCTGCCTGAATTCTTAATGCCTCAAATCTGAAATCTATATATTATAATAGCCAAGTGGCCTCTGTGTGCATGTGTGCATGTTTATGGCTTTGATCAGACAAAAACCGGGGAATAGAGGGGATTTGCCGTTTGGTATGCATATGTCTTTTGGGAACAGAAAGTTGATAGGACAAATATTTTTTGAGAAATTAGCAATTTTAGCTAACCAATAAACAATGGATGTTGTGCTGCAATGCACCACGGGAGTTGGGGTTTTGGGGTTTTAAATGTTGTTATTATGGTTCATAAAATTCAGTAAGGTATATCTTATATATTATATTCCAATTCTAAGGTGGAACTATGCCAGTATACAAGGTATATCTAAATATCTAAAAAGGTGTCAGGGATTGGGCCAAGTCAGGGCGTTGAACCCTTATTTTTCCCCTTTTCATGGTTTCTCGTCTGCTGTGCCTTTGATTTTGTTATGTGTCGGACGCGGTCGGAGCACCGACCCAGCGTTTGACAGGACCCCAGCACGAACATAAGCAGAGCACGGTTCAAAAGATAACAGAATTTAATAAACATAATGAGTGCAGTGATAAACAACCAAAAATGTCCGCGGTCTGGTGAGGTGAAAACACGGCGCACTCTCAGCAGCGCAAACGGTCCGGAGCCACAGCAGTTCGGACCCAGGGACCCCGCCGACACCCCCCAGGTGGCCGCGACAAACCGAGTCTGTAAAGAAAGAAAACATGAGGTGAGTCCAACACTCTCCACCCAGAGAGACACAGCTCAAAAGGTGCACACAATCAGCAAACACTCCTGGCTTAAATATATATCAGCTTCTCACCCTGCAGGCACGGAACAACTCAGTTCAAATCTCCACTGCAGCAGAAGCTGATTAGACAATTAGCATAACGTGACAGCTCAATAACACAAGGTGTGAGGGACACCAGATCCACTGTCATTACTTCATAAAAGTCACCAAAACCAAATTACCTCAGGAAGTGTGCTGAAGAGCGTGAGACCTCACCCAATCCTCCTTCACAGACTGTGGCGTCAAACCTGGAGCGGTCTCTGCGTCCGTAATGGTGAGATTGTTCTCCTGACGTCGATCTCACACGTCTGCTCACAAGGTCGAGTCTCTGGCAATCACACACTGTGCATTCAAGGTTTAAGTGCAGCAATCTCTGATCAAGACAGAATACACCACAGCTGTGAGCCCTGATGACCTGCATGTGAAAACAAGCCTCAGGTGTTCAGGGTGAGGTCCTAATGCTCAGCCACTCAGTCCTGAATGCATACCACCTGGTGGGAGAAACAGAAAACAAAAACCAAGCCAGCCAAACACCCCAGCACATAACAGTACCCACCCTCACGGGAAGCCTCCTGGCGACCACACGAACCTGGGCCAGAAAAAAAAAACACCCCCCTCCAGGGACCATGGCTGGAATGTTGGCTGGGAGCAAAAAACACCTCCTGCAGCTTTAGTGTCAGCTCTATATGCTGACGATCCAGCTGGGAAAGGCCTGTCTCCAGGAGCTGAGCATTTCTGCGCTCTGAAGACAGTTCTGTCATCAACTGCTCAACCTACAATGTTATTCTCTTCATACAGTCATTGATCATCTCAATGTTGAGCCTCTCTAGTTCTTCCTCCAGCTGGATAATGCCAGCTTCCAGCCGCCTCCTCTCCTCTGCCAACAGGGAACTTCGTGTTGAGACTATCAATCTCATCTTGGAGCTTATCTTTTCTCACCCTGAGCCTGTCTGCAGTAGACTGCTCCTCCTGGGGGTGTAGCATGTCTCCCTCCATGGCTTTAAGCTTCTTATCACTGTCTTTAGCATCATTAACTGCTTCATCCCTGGACATTTACAGCTCTTCCAGTCCTCTTATCTGATCTTTCAGTCGGGCCTGCAGTTTCTTCAGCTGCTATAAGACATCATCGCGATTTTCATTAGCATCTTCAAGAAGGCCTTCAAGCCCTCCCAGATCCAGCTCCCATGTCTTCTTGGCAGAGTGGGCCTGGGAACATTGCCTGCATTCATCCTCCAGCTCCTCCAGCTGAATCTTCATCTCCTCCAGTTGCTGCTCCATGGCACGCTTGGACCTCTCCAAACTGTGAACTCTTTCCAAAGTCATCCATCTCAGTCTTGATCACTTTGTTAAACCGGTCAAGTTCACCTTTCAGGTCTGTAAGAGACTTCAACTCCCCTGCCAGGGTCAAGACTTGACTCCTTCTCCCTGGCCTCCGCTTCGGCACGATAATGCTCCTCTGCATATCGAGTAGCAATGCATTTCTCTTTGGCCCGCATCTGGTCAAACTTCTTTTGCTTCCTCTTCAGACTGGAGACGATCTGCCGAAGGTGGTCCTGGTCCACCATGAGGTCATCCGACTCTCGCTGCAAACGGATTTCTGTCTTATCCAGTTTGTCCATAGGCTGAACTTTTCTACTCCAGCTGCTGCTGAACACCGTCCAAACTCCCATTGGACTCACTTGAGGCCCTCTTCAGCCCCCTCTGACAAGGCGTCCTATCCTGCCTTTGTCTTCCTTTCAGCCAGCTGAGTCTAGAGAGTAGAAACTGGCTTCTTCACAGTCTTCTTGCTCTCTTCCTCTTCGTTCAGCATCTCCCGCAAAATATTCTCCTCATCCTCCATCTGCCGTAGGTGGATGGAGAAGGAAGGTGTCCCATGGATTTCCTCTTGGAGCAGCTCCTGAGTATCCTGCAGCTGACACTCCAGTGCCGAGATGTCTCTTGTTGAATTTGATGATCCTGCCTTCTGCTTCATTTAGCAGATCTGTTAGAGTCTCCACCTCTGACTGCATCTTTGCATTCGTTTCTGTCAACTCTTGCTTCTGTCGTTCACTTTGCTCAATTTTGGCCAGGAGTTCTTGAACCTGTGCATTCAGCCATCTTTCGACTGTTTAAAATCTGCTTAGTCATAAAACAAAAAGAAAAAAAAACCCAATACCCCCCCCCAGGGAACACCACAACCAAACCCCAGGGGTGCAAACTGGGAGAAAAGAAAAAAAAGAAAAACAAACAACCATACCAACACCCCCCCCCTCCCCAGAGGACCGTCCCATCAAACCCCGGGAAGAGGAGAAAAGAAAAACATAAACAAAACACGACCCAAACTTAAGCTTGCAAAAAAAAAAAAATCTAACCTCCCCCCTCCCCCGGACGACATGTAGGGACCAACACCCCCCAGCTCCAGGAGCAATAACCACAGCCGAGGTCCCTCTGGGATCCAAAGTCACCCACGGGGGCTCCCAGCGCCTCCCAGATGACTGTTCCATCAAAACCCAGGAGACACCCCCCCCCCCCCCCCCCCCATGACTAACAACAGACCCAGCCCCGGCCGTCTACGGCTAGATGGTCCCACAGTCATTTCCCCCCCAGAGGACACCACAGTCACACCCTGAGGGCGGAAACTGGGGGAAAAAAACAAACAAACAAACAAACAAACCAAACAACCACCCCAACCCCACCCCCTTAGCGCAAGGGAAACTGGAAGTACGTCCAGTGTCACCAACCATGACTATACCCCAAAAGTCAACCGGGAGGAGTGGAACAGCGGTAATGGCGTATGGCACAAAACGGTGCCACCCCTCCGACTTTTAAACCAGCCACCAGCTGCGGGTATATTCCACTGCCCCAAACCTCAGCTACGCCGATGGCGTAAGGCTCAAAGGTGCGCTGAAGCCGGAGGTGGAACAGGGAAGTAACAAAAAACACCCCTAAACCCCCCCCACCCGGGTGCAGAGGTTACCTGGGAAACGCCCAGCATAACCGAACTGCACCACCCCAGCAACGCCAATGGCAAACGGCACAGAGGCGCGCCAAGGCTGGAGGTTGTAAAGGGAATTAAAAAAAAAATAAAAAAATAAAAAAATAAAAAAATACCCCAAACCCCCCCCCCCCCCCTCCGCCATGCGCGCACCAACGTGCACAACCTGGGTGGAGAGCACCCGCAACTGATCCCGGATCAACTCCAACATCTGCTGCAGCCTTCCCGGCAAAAACACCGTCTCTGCTTCAGCTGGTCCATTGTTAAATGGCCAGAGACTACTGTTATGTGTCGGACGCGGTCGGAGCACCGACCCAGCGTTTGACAGGACCCAGCACGAAATAAACAGAGCACGGTTCAAAAGATAACAGAATTTAATAAACATAATGAGTGCAGTGATAAACAACCAAAAATGTCCGCGGTCTGGTGAGGTGAAAACACGGCGCGCTCTCAGCAGCACAAACGGTCCGGAGCCACAGCAGTTTGGACCCAGGGACCCCGCCGACACCCCCAGGTGGCCACGACAAACCGAGTCTGTGAAGAAAGAAAACATGAGGTGAGTCCAACACTCTCCACCCAGAGAGACACAGCTCAAAAGGTGCACACAATCAGCAAACACTTCCTGGCTTAAATATATATCAGCTTCTCACCCTGCAGGCACGGAACAACTCAGTTCAAATCTCCACTGCAGCAGAAGCTGAATCGACAATTAGCATAACGTGACAGCTCACTAACACAAGGTGTGAGGGACACCAAATCCACTGTCATTACTTCATAAAAGTCACCAAAACCAAATTACCTCAGGAAGTGTGCTGAAGAGCGTGAGACCTCACCCAATCCTCCTTCACAGACTGTGGCGTCAAACCTGGAGCGGTCTCTGCATCCGTAATGGTGAGATTGTTCTCCTGACGTCGATCTCACACGTCTGCTCACAAGGTTGAGTCTCTGGCAATTACGCACTGTGCATTCAAGGTTTAAGTGCAGCAATCTCTGATCAAGACAGAATACACCACAGCTGTGAGCCCTGATGACCTGCATGTGAAAACAAGCCTCAGGTGTTCAGGGTGAGGTCCTAATGCTCAGCCACTCAGTCCTGAATGCATACCACCTGCTGGGAGAAACAGAAAACAAAAACCAAGCCAGCCAAACACCCCAGCACATAACAGATTTATTAGTTATTATTTTCATCATGTGATTTTCTGTCATGTTTTTCTTGCCACTTTATTCTTATGATTCACTAGGTATTTCATTTTCATCATATGGTTATTTTCTGTTTTGTCACTTTGTTTTCTTTGTTACTTTTTACTTTGGCCTTTCACTCTGTTCTAGTTTTCAGTCGTTTAGTTATCTGTTGTTCTTCTTGGTGATAATATTTGTTGTACTGTTATGTCAGGATTTGTTTTGGTTATTGTTTGTTCACTGCTTCTTCTTATGGTTGGTATTACTGCCTAGTTTTCTTTAGTCAGTTTTTGTTTGTCATTTTAGTATTTTGCTCCGTCTTGTATTCTAGTCCATGTTGCCATTTCTTGTTTAGTCTAGTCCTCATGTTCCTGTTTGACTCTTATTCAGTTGTAGCTCAGTTTTGTTTTGCCTCTTGTTCCTACTTCACATCCTGCACCTGCTTTCATGTCCTTGTCTCACGCCCAGTTATTTATGTTCACTTCACATCCTGCACCTGTCATGTTTTTCTCTCACTTTAACTCTGTCTTCTTTGTCTTCTTTCACTCACGCTCTGTGTACCTGTTCACATATCTTTGTCTTTTCTTCACTCCACCTTAAGTTGTCCTCCCTCACTGTCTTGCACAATGAAGTATCTTCGTTCACTAGCCACGCCTCCTTCTTGATTGTGCCTCACGTGCACCTAGTTAACTCCTGTCCTATTTAGTCTCCACCCAGCCACCACACCCTTGCTCGTTTGTTGTCTTTGTACACTCACCAGCGCTTTGTCTAGTCCTGTTTTTGCCGTGTATCCAGATCCTGCCTTGTGTTTTTTGACTGCGCCTTTTGCCTTGCCCATGATGTCTGTGTCTGCTCGTGCCTTTGCCTGACCCTGTTTGTGCTTCTGCCTCGCCGACTGATCACCTGTGTACCGAACCAGAGCCTGAATTAAAGACCATGAGTACTTCTACATCCAGTAGTCCGAGAGTTTGCATTTTGGGTCCAAACACTTCGGGTGCCTGGCACCTGCCGGGCATGACAGAACAAACGAGCCAGAAAATGGACCCAGCGAACTCCACTTCGGTCACCACAGCCAACGACCTTGCTTTAATCAGAGACATTTTTTCTGAAATTGAATTCTGCTTTGACTGCTTTAGAGCACAAAAGAAAAGATTTAATTATCTTAACCAGGCCCTGGCTCTTGTTGAGGCCAATGCTTGGCTGTACGGGTTTTTCCCAGACCTGGAAAAACTGGACGAGTTCTTTGCTGTTGAGAAACTTCCAGCTTGGATCGGACAGCCTGAAGGCCATCTGGCATCCAGCCTCCCGCTCTCTGACAGCGACTCCGAGTGGGAGGACATTGATGATGACGCATCATCAGAGGGTGAAGGTCAGGCGTTACAGGACACGGCTACAACACTATTTAAAATTCAAGACTTATTTTTTGAGTATCAGGACTGTCGCAATCGGCTGAACCAACAACGTATTTTTTCAGCTCTAGATCAGATCTTTTTGGCCGAGCCTGAGCTGGTAATCAATTTTCCTGAGCTTAAGAACATTAAATCGCAGTTTGAGCAGGATTGGGTTCCTTCCTGTATTCTGGACCCCATGGACTCTTTGTTTCAGGCCGAGCTCACTTCCACCTGTTGTGAGGGCCGCACGTCATAACTCTCTCAGACGCCGCCCTCGCTCCACCTTGGTATGACATAACACCCAAGAAAAATGCTTACCTTCTGCCCTCAGTCCCAGCCATGCAGTCTAATGATCCAGTCACGTTCCATACACCGCCAAAATCAACACCACAGAGAAGACAAGTGATGTCCTCATTGACGGTGCCAGATCCAGCGGGACCATGCATCCCAGTCGCTGGTTCCACGCCTCAGCCGCAAAACGTAGTGCCGGTCCCAGCGCCTCGAAAGAGGAAAGCATCTCCAGTTCCTGCTCCACGTTGCTCCTCAGTTCCAGAACCGACAGAACAGCCCTGGACAGGAGGTCAGTCGTCACAGATGAGTGCTACGCTGAAATTGGCATCTCCACTCCCTCCTCCCGTTCCCTCTCCACGTATGCTATGGCCACATCAACTGCTGCCGGCTCTGACAAGCTCTGCGCCCCGACAGCCCGAAGCTCCAACTTTGCCTGAACCCTTGATGGTGGAAGGTTCTCCGGAACCATTGATTCCGTGTCCAGTTCCTGTATCAACCGTCAAGCCATCAGGAAGGCCCATGTCACTGCCGCAAAAAGCAGCATGCGAGCTTGGTGTCTCTGCAATGGCGCCTGTCAAGTCGGCAGTTAGTCCCTCACTGCTCATTCAGACAGCACAGTTCTTTTCAGGACCACCGACCAAAGTTTCTGTGAGTACCATGACGACGAGCACAGTCGCCGGTTTCGCTTCAGCGCAGACAACAACGATGACATCATCAGAGCTGCTTTCTCAGCCCTCCTTGAAGCTCTCACTTCAAGCCACGCCCACTATGCTGTACAAATCATCTGGATCAATTCCCTCATTGGCATTCGTCAGCTCCTCCTCTACCTGCCCTGTGGGAGATACACCAGAGGCGTCTCCAGAGGGGGGTCCCGGCACAGACAGAGCAGCAGTTCCAGAACTTTGGCAGCCAGCTCCAGTGTCCATCCTTCATGCAACCTCAGAAGACTGTGTTAATGGGTCAGTAAATAACTTTACCATTTTTTCCTGGTTAATGCAAATCCACCTCCTTGCCTGGGTGGCTGTGAAAGACCTGTTAAAGGCGCCATGTATGATCTTGAGTAGCTTTTCTTGTGAAAATGTAGGGAATCTGTTAACAGCACTACATCTGTATGTGAGAAGTATTTCTTACAAGTATCTTTTGTTACTAATGATTTCTGTGTGCTTATTGATGAGCTACAGAGTCTTTTCATCCTTCAGGTCTTCCTCTGGACTTAATTGTCGTTTAAGGGGTATTAATGGCACGCTTTCGGTAGTAGAACCCTCATACTGGCCCCAAGACTGGCTTACCTGCTTTGACATGGTACCATGGCGGATTCTCCACCTATTGCACTCCTTAATGGAGCAGATCCCTTTCCTTGGTGGGATCTCATTTCATGGGCTGGGGGCCGAATCATGTGATGGGATGCTGAAGGTTTTGGGGTTGTGGATCAGACCTGTTTATGCTACATGGCCGCTCGTCTTCAATGTGTGCTACAATACATTCAATAACCTTTTGCTTTGCTGTACAAAAACTGTTGAGTTCAGGTTCCTGTACCACTATGGATGGATTGGGGTGTTCAGTTCTTTGTATTTTGGGCTTAAACACCTCGGTGCCTCATGTCACCCCACTTTTTGTGCTCTCCTTAGCTCCCTAGTTAAATCAATAAAACCGCGTCTTTTTACCATAGCTAACTGGTTTCATGGCTCCTTAGAGGAGACTGTCTTCCGGGATTGGGGCGTGGTGAGTAGTTATATGTTCCCATCTCATTCGGTTGATGGAATGTTGTGCATTTGGTTGTTTTATCAGTTGCTTTGGCACCTCCGTTTTGTAATCCCCTCCTTGAAGTACCTGGTACTCTCCCTTCAGGGTTCCACGTGTGTTTCTGTACATTCCTCTGGCTCCAGTGGCTCCCTGAGTCGGTCCCCTGTTTTGGTTGTGCGCCCTCCTAAGACTCCTGGTTGCCCTTCTGACCTGGCTGCACGCCGGATTTCTAACCCTCCGATGCACCAGGTTACACCATGTGGCCGACCTCCCGCTCATGCTTGTCACCCTGTTTTCCTCCCATTTGTTCCCTGGCACGTTTTTGGTCGAGTTGTCAATCATCCGTGGGGTTTCCTGCCATGTGGTCCTCCTGGTTGTCACCCGAGTCCCTGTCTGCCCACCTCCTTGGTGTTTGCCCGCCGCCCTCCCAGTGTCGGTTTCTTTTGTTGCGGCCGTCTGGTGACAGCCGCGTGGGGGGAGGGTACTATCAGGGATTGGGCCAGGTCAGGGCATTGAACCCTTATTTTTCCCCTTTTCGTGGTTTCCCGTCTGCTGTGCCTTTGATTTATTAGTTATTATTTTCATCATGTGATTTTCTGTCATGTTTTTCTTGCCACTTTATTCTTATGATTCACTAGGTATTTCATTTTCATCATATGGTTATTTTCTGTTTTGTCACTTTGTTTTCTTTGTTACTTTTTACTTTGGCCTTTCACTCTGTTCTAGTTTTCAGTCATTGTTTAGTTATCTCTTGTTCTTCTTGGTGATAATATTTGTTGTACTGTTATGTCAGGATTTGTTTTGGTTATTGTTTGTTCACTGCTTCTTCTTATGGTTGGTATTACTGCCTAGTTTTCTTTAGTCAGTTTTTGTTTAATGTCATTTTAGTATTTTGCTCCGTCTTGTATTCTAGTCCATGTTGCCAGTTCTTGTTTAGTCTAGTCCATGTTCCTGTTTGACTCTTATTCAGTTGTAGCTCAGTTTTGTTTTTGCCTCTTGTTCCTACTTCACATCCTGCACCTGCTTTCATGTCCTTGTCTCACGCCCAGTTATTTATGTTCACTTCACATCCTGCACCTGTCATGTTTTTCTCTCACTTTAACTCTGTCTGCTTTGTCTTCTTTCACTCACGCTCTGTGTACCTGTTCACATATCTTTGTCTTTTCTTCACTCCACCTTAAGTTGTCCTCCCTCACTGTCTTGCACAATGAAGTATCTTCGTTCACTAGCCACGCCTCCTTCTTGATTGTTGCTCACGTGCACCTAGTTAACTCCTGTCCTATTTAGTCTCCACCCAGCCACCACACCCTTGCTCGTTTGTTGTCTTTGTACACTCACCAGCGCTTTGTCTAGTCCTGTTTTTGCTGTGTATCCAGATCCTGCCTTGTGTTTTTTGACTGCGCCTTTTGCCTTGCCCATGATGTCTGTGTCTGCTCGTGCCTTTGTACCCTGTTTGTGCTTCTGCCTCGCCGACTGATCACCTGTGTACCGAACCAGAGCCTGAATTAAAGACCATGAGTACTTCTACATCCAGTAGTCCGAGAGTTTGCATTTTGGGTCCAAACACTTCGGGTGCCTGGCATCTGCCGGGCATGACAAAAGGAAGAGTAAAATAGAAGAGTAGAAAAGAGTAGAGTAAAGCCACTTAGGTGCCTGGTCTTGAGAACTAGGGATGGTAGGTTAAAAAGCTTTTTTATCCCATGGGAACTCTCCCTACCCACCCAAGCAGCTCAAGAAAAAGGTATATCTAATATAATAAGTAATAAGACATAAGAAGGATAAGACATCACAGGAGAAGATTGTTATCAAACACAAAGGAACCAACTATTTTGTAAGCTACGATGAATGTTGCAAAGGCCGGCTAGATAAGCTAACGTTAGCTGTTAGGTATAACTAATTGTACCCCACTCCTCCAATATTTACTTAAATATAATAATATTGAAAAGGGGGAACAAGAAAAAGTTATGTTAGTTTAACCATGTTGTTAGTGTTTGTCACGCCCGGCGGGTGCCAGGCTTCCGAAGTGTTTGGACCAAAAATGCAAACTCTCGGACTACTGGATGAAGAAGAAATCGTGGTCTTTAATTCTGGCTCTGGTTCGGCACACAAGTGATCAGTCGGTGAGGCAGAAGTACAAACAGGGTCAGGCAAAAACGCAGTCATGGGCAAGCAGGGTTCAAAGGCACGAGCAGACACAGACATCATGGGCAAGGCAAAACGCAAAGTCAAAAAACACAAAGCAGGATCTGGATACACGGCAAAAACAGGACTAGATAGAGAGCTGGTAAGTGTGCAAAGACAACAAACGAGCAAGGGTGTGGTGGCTGGGTGGAGACTAAATAGGACAGGAGTGCACGTGAGGAACAATCAAGAAGGAGGCGTGGCTAGTGAACGAAGATACTTCATTGTGCAAGACAGTGAGGGAGGACAACTTAAGGTGGAGTGAAGAAAAGACAAAGATATGTGAACAGGTGCACAGAGCGTGAGTGAAAGAAGACAAAGCAGACAGAGTTAAAGTGAGAGAAAAACATGACAGGTGCAGGATGTGAAGTGAACATAAATAACTGGGCGTGAGACAAGGACATGAAAGCAGGTGCAGGATGTGAAGTAGGAACAAGAGGCAAAAACAAAACTGAGCTACAACTGAATAGGAGTCAAACAGGAACATGAGGACTAGACTAAACAAGAACTGGCAACATGGACTAAAATACAAGACGGAGCAAAATACTAAAATGACATTAAACAAAAACTGACTAAAGAAAACTAGGCAGTAATACCAACCATAAGAAGAAGCAGTGAACAAACAATAACCAAAACAAATCCTGACATAACAGTACAACAGATATTATAACCAAGAGGAACAAGTGATAACTAAATAAACAGTGACTGACAACTAGAACAGAATGAAAGGCCAAAGTAAAAAGTAACAGAAAACAAAGTGACAAATCAAAACAGAACAGAGAATAACTGTTAATGACTATGATGAAACTGAGGACAACTATGATGAAAATGAAATAACTAGTGAATCATAACAAAAAGAACAAAGTGACAACAAAAACATGACAGAATAACTCATGATGAAAATTACTGATAAATCAATGTTGAAGCAGACAGAAACCATGAAAAGAGAAAAATCAAGGGCTTAGTGCCCTGACCGGGCCCAGTTCCTGACAGTGTTATTGATTTATTGTGTTTTTTTTTTTTAGTTCAGATGGTTTGGTAAGATTTAGGTAAGTGTTACATTGCTGTCACCATGAGTAAGTTAAATGTCATATTGGCACATGAGTGAAATGTGTAGTGTTCTTAATATCTTACGCCACCATCTCTGTTTGTCAAATTAAAAGCACCTGCGTACAGCAGAATGCAGAAAAGACAAACAACTGTGCGTGTGTGCAATTTTAATTATGCACAAACTGACATTTGCTATTTATGTCAAGGATGAACTGTGCCAAAACTGAACACTGATAGGAATAAGCTACATATATTAGCTAACAACACTCAATGGACACTGATATTTACATTCTGGACTCACACGCCAATCCAATCATCTATATATTAAAAGTGTGAGTGCCTGATTTTATTTAGTAAGTTCAATGTAAGTACATAATATAACTGTAAATATATTAAAACCACATGCAGCCATCCCTGTCACTGACAATCATACTTGCTCTCGCTTGACCATCCGCTTCACTCTCTTTGTCTTCCATGGCTCAGTTCATGAAAAGTTCATCAAAATCCTTTCCTGTTGGTTGTGTGGTGGTATGGCTGCGCTATTTGCATTTTAGAGCATTACCACTGTTAAACAAACAGAAAGTAACAGTTCATATAATTTAGGACACTTTTGTGCAGAAACAGCCTGTCTCTCTCATTGACAGCTCCACCTGCTCCTAATACATCATCAAACAATCCAGCAGGTGGCAGACATGGCTATGAGATATTACATAGGCAAAACAAAGTTACTTTTTCAACACTTTGTGAAGTAAACTGCCTTTTGTGTCAGTGTCGCTTTAACTCCAGACTTGGCTGCATGAAAACTGTTAAAAATAGTTTATTGGGGCTGGGCAATGTCTACTTAACTGGAAGGTCATCATGTCTGCCCTGGCACATCATGCTGGAACTCTTTGCTGTGTTGGATTCATTTTTTTCGCTGCTCAAAATGAATTTGAAACAGTATTTAACAATCACAGCCCTCCATCACACCAGTGCCAGATTGTCTTGTATGTATGTCTGCACTCTCACGTTTATCTCCAGTGTCTGATCTTCAGCTGCCGGTTTCCATTGCCTTCCTGTGTCTTCCAAACTTAACTTCCTGTCTGTTGGACTTCCTATGTGGCACATTTGATTCCTGTGTATTGACCTTCTTCAAACACAGTGAATTCTCCTTTTGCAGCTGCCTTCATGAACATTGTTGCCCATTGAACAACTTTACTGTGTACCAAAAACACTCCTATGCTACCGGCCACATTATCACTTGTTTCCACATGAACACTGTTGTGAGTGGACTGCTACTTCCTGGTGTTGTAACTGCTTTAGTCTCAGGAGTAAATAAAAACTGTTTGAACTTTCAAACATTGTTCTATGCTCAGGGGTCTCCAGTTGGGCTGCTGTTGTTACAGACAGTAAACATGTTTATTTCTTCTGTGAATGTGAACATTTTAACATGGGACCATTGGGAGTGACTAGCTTTTGGAGCCAGTCTCAAGTGGGCATTCAAGGAACTGCATGATTTGCTATTTCCACGTTGCCTTCATTTTTTAAAAAAAAAGTTTAGTAACATACCCTATCAACATGTATTCTCCGTGCCCGCTCCTCCTCCTTCTCAAAGTCTGATCATTAGGACAACAGTGTTATGATAATATTTATGTATTTATTTATTTTTTTAAAAATGCCCTGGCTCTAGTACCAGTAAAAAATTTACAATAAGCCAAGCATTTCTCCACAGGTTTAATGAAAATTGTTTCTTTTGCGAGTGGCTCCACTAGCCAAGACTAAATCAGAGAGTTGAATATGATACCAACGCTGACAACTGGATTCATGATAATAAGAGGACTTTAGAGCTGGAGATAGACCAATTGCAACCACAAAATATAGTTGTCACGTTCTTCATCGTTTCCTCTATACAAGATACTGTATGCTCTATCTTGATAACACCAAGACAGTGAACTTTATAGTCTAT
Source organism: Thalassophryne amazonica (assembly GCF_902500255.1). NCBI lineage: Eukaryota > Metazoa > Chordata > Actinopteri > Batrachoidiformes > Batrachoididae > Thalassophryne > Thalassophryne amazonica. Next base: position 29,470,912 of record NC_047117.1, read on the forward strand.
GATTTTGTGTCCCTCTCATGTGCTTTTTGAAGAAATCCATGAGACAAATGGAGAAATGACAGGATTGTTATCGGGTAAAGGTGATGCTGCACTAATACGAGGTAGACATGGCACATACTGTCTATAGGAAGACATCTACACACTCACAATAAAAGTCTGGATGAATGACTTAAACCCCAAATCAATAAAAGTTGGAACTTTATGGAAAATGAAAAAAAGTATTGATTTTTACATTTACTTTGACATCTATTTCAAGGCTTGGGACTCCGGCGAAGGCGGTCACATCTCCTCCTCTCTCCTGTATCTCTGCTCCAACCGTCAAGTCCCCTACTTCACCAGACTGTGAATTCTTCAAACTATATTGGATTAACCATGGAATTGATCAGCTGGTCTCTGAACACTATTGACACCACTTTTGCAACAAGGAAATCAGGGCCAGGAGACCCTGCATGCCCAGATGGAACCTACCCTGCGGGCTATGTTCTTGACTCCTGGGAGACATGGCGTGTCGCATGCTTTGCGCCATTCACTGTGGAGGACATCGAGGATTTATTTATATGTGGTTTCCTTGTAGGAGGGCTGATACTTATTGGCTTATGTCCTGCCCTGACCTACCAGAAAACTGGCAAGACGGCTGCCACCAGAACCACGACCCCTCACCTGTCCATCATGATTGAGTTGGGCAAGGTGATACATTTTCAGACTGCGTTAACCCTTGAACTCAGATGCAAATTGGATAACATCTCGGAGCAAATGCACGCCTTGCAAAGGAAGACGTCGGAGACCAGGGAATATTCATAATTGGATCTGGTTGTTCATGTGAAGCTGCAAAGGTGTTTTTCACTGCTCAACCATAAACATGGCAGGTTTATCAGCCTCTGAAGGCTATCGTCCACCTGGTCGTTACTGTGAGTTTCTCTGTGAATTTTCAGACCTTTTGTCTGACTTAGTGCTTAGCTCAGATAAGATAATTATAGTGGGCGATTTTAACATCCACATAGATGCTGAGAATGACAGCCTCAACACTGCATTTAATTTATTATTAGACTCAATTGGCTTTGCTCAAAATGTAAATGAGTCCACCCACCACTTTAATCATACTTTACATCTTGTTTTGACTTATGGTATGGAAATTGAAGACTCAACAGTATTCCCTGAATACCCCCTTCTGTCTGATCATTTCTTAATAACATTTACATTTACTTTAATGGACTACCCAGCAGTGGGGAATAAGTTTCATTATAGTAGAAGTCTTTCGGAAAGTGCTATGACTAGGTTTAAGGATATGATTCCTTCTTTGTTATGTTCTCCAATGCCATATACCAACACAGTGCAGAGTAGCTACCTAAACTCTGTGAGTGAGATAGATTATCTCGTCAATAGTTTTACATCCTCATTGGGCACAACTTTGCTGTAGCTCCTCTGAAAAAGAGAGCCTTAAATCAGAAGTGCCTGACTCCGTGGTATAACTCACAAACTCACAGCTTAAAGCAGATAACCCGTAAGTTGGAGAGGAAATGGCATCTCACTAATTTAGAAGATCTTCACTTAGCCTGGAAAAAGAGTCTGTTGCTCTATAAAAAAAAGCCCTCCGTAAAGCTAGGACATCTTACTACTCATCACTAATTGAAGAAAATAAGAACAACCCCAGATTTATTTTCAGCACTGTAGCCAGGCTGACAAAGAGTCAGAGCTCTATTGAGCCGAGTATTCCTTTAACTTTAACTAGTAATGACTTCATGACTTTCTTTACTAATAAAATTTTAACTATTAGAGAAACAATTACTCATAACCATCCCAAAGACATATCGTTATCTTTGGCTGCTTTCAGTAATGCTGGTATTTGGTTAGACTCTTTCTCTCCGATTGTTCTGTCTGAGTTATTTTCATTAGTCACTTCCTCCAAACCATCAACATGTCTATTAGTCTATTATGTTTATTAATTAATGCTTCGATCTTAAATATGATCAATCTATCTTTATTAGTTGGCTATGTACCACAGGCTTTTAAGGTGGCAGTAATTAAACCATTACTTAAAAAGCCATCACTTGATCCAGTTATCTTAGCTAATTATAGGCCAATCTCCAACCTTCCTTTTCTCTCAAAAATTCTTGAAAGGGTTGTTGTAAAACAGCTAACTGATCATCTGCAGAGGAATGGTCTTTTTGAAGAGTTTCAGTCAGGTTTCAGAATTCATCATAGTACAGAAACAGCATTAGTGAAGGTTACAAATGATCTTCTTATGGCCTCGGACAGTGGACTCATCTCTGTGCTTGTCCTGTTAGACCTCAGTGCTGCTTTTGATACTGTTGACCATAAAATTTTATTACAGAGATTAGAGCATGCCATAGGTATTAAAGGTACTGTGCTGCGGTGGTTTGAATCATATTTATCTAACAATTTGTTCATGTAAATGGGGAGTCTTCTTCACAGACTAAGGTTAATTATGGAGTTCCACAAGGTTCTGTGCTAGGACCAATTTTATTCACTTTGTACATGCTTCCTTTAGGCAGTATTATTAGAAAGCATTGCTTAAATTTTCATTGTTACGCAGATGATACCCAGCTTTATCTATCCATGAAGCCAGAGGACACACACCAATTAGTTAAACTGCAGGAATGTCTTACAGACATAAAGACATGGATGACCTCTAATTTCCTGCTTTTAAATTCAGATAAAACTAAAGTTATTGTACTTGGCCCCACAAATCTTAGAAACATGGTGTCTAACCAGATCCTTACTCTGGATGGCATTACCCTGACCTCTAGTAATACTGTGAGAAATCTTGGAGTCATTTTTTATCAGGATATATCCTTCAATGCACATATTAAGCAAATATGTAGGACTGCTTATTTACATTTGCACAATATCTCTAAAATTAGAAAGGTCTTGTCTCAGAGTGATGCTGAAAAACTAATTCATGCATTTATTTCCTCTAGGCTGGACTATTGTAATTCATTATTATCAGGTTGTCCTAAAAGTTCCCTGAAAAGCCTTCAGTTAATTCAAAATGCTGCAGCTAGAGTACTGACGGGGACTAGAAGGAGAGAGCATATTTCACTCATATTGGCCTCTCTTCATTGGCTTCCTGTTAATTCTAGAATAGAATTTAAAATTCTTCTTCTTACTCATAAAAGGTTTTGAATAATCAGGTCCCATCTTATCTTAGGGACCTCTTAGTACCATATCACCCCAATAGAGCGCTTCGCTCTCAGACTGCAGGCTTACTTGTAGTTCCTAGGGTTTTTAAGAGTAGAATGGGAGGCAGAGCTTTCAGCTTTCAGGCTCCTCTCCTGTGGAACCAGCTCCCAATTCGGATCAGGGAGACAGACACCCTCTCTACTTTTAAGATTAGGCTTAAAACTTTCCTTTTTGCTAAAGCTTATAGTTAGGGCTGTATCAGGTGACCCTGAACCATCCCTTAGTTATGCTGCTATAGACTTAGACTGCTGGGGGGTTCCCATGATGCACTGAGTGTTTCTTTCTCTTTTTGCTCTGTATGCACCACTCTGCATTTAATCATTAGTGATTGATCTCTGCTCCCCTCCACAGCATGTCTTTTTCCTGGTTCTCTCCCTCAGCCCCAACCAGTCCCAGCAGAAGACTGCCCGTCCCTGAGCCTGGTTCTGCTGGAGGTTTCTTCCTGTTAAAAGGGAGTTTTTCCTTCCCACTGTTGCCAAGTGCTTGCTCACAGGGGGTCGTTTTGACAATTGGGGTTTTTCCATAATTATTGTATGGCCTTGCCTTGCAATGTGAAGCGCCTTGGGGCGACTGTTTGTTGTGATTTGGAGCTATATAAATAAAATTGATTTGATTTGATTTGAATCCCAAAATTCTCTGCGAAGAAGTCAGATATTATTTACCCACTCACTCCACTCAGCAGTCTGGCTGGAGTTTTCTTCCTGTTAAAAGGGAGTTTTTCCTTCCCACTGTCTCCAAGTGGTTGCTCATAGGGGGTCGTTTTGACCGTTGAGGTTTTTCTGTAATTATTGTATGGCTTTTGCCTTTCAATATAGACCGCCTTGGGGCAACTGTTGTTGTGATTTGGTGCTATATAAATAAAATTGATTTGATTTGATTTGAAGGACAAAATGCCCTGTTGTTTTCCTCCAGAATTAATTTCTACGGCCTTGGTGAACATTCAGCTGCCTTCTTCTTATCTTTTCCAACTCCAGCACACACGGGCAGAAACTGACTCATTTGACTCACACATGGACAGAGACTGAAAGCATGCTCCCACCCCCCCCCCACCCCCTCCTGTCCTCATCCCACACCCCACCCCAGCCCCCGCTCATGCCACTCCCTTCCCCCTCCGGGGTGCTTCACAGTTTTAGCTGCTGCAGGTCACCGTTCCCCCCCAAGCTGGTGGCCGTGCAACTACATGTTGCTGCGGCTCCCCCACACTCACATCGCCTCAATTCGGATAATGGACTATTCAAGTTTGGTGCACATAAACAATGTCAAATGTATATGTGTTGTCTTAATTCTGATGTGTGCCATTATTATGGTAAACAAGTAATAATTGTGGATAAATTACTATATCTTGCATGTAGTAATTTTAGTGTGGACGTAATCTCGTTGTTGCACTCATGTAATGACAATGACAATGAATCTCATCCATCCATCCATCCATCCATTGTATACAGTATGAACCCAAAATATTTCATTCTTTGTGTGGCCGCCTTCATTTTATTTCATTTCATACATCCATTCTTACGTTTAAATCCTGCGACACGTTCCTCATGTACTGGTGTAAGTATAATATTAATTCACTTCCTTTGTAATTACATATAGAGATGTAATTAGTGTACTTAGTGTACACATGGTGCTCACAGCAATGTTATTATCAGCAACACAACCACTCTTAAAGGCAAGGGATTTATTGATGTGCTTAACTCTCTGGGGTCCGAGGGCATATTTGGACAGTTCACTCGCCTGGCATAAATGTTTTATTATTGCTGTTAACAGCTCTCCCTGCATCCCACAATCACGTTTTATGCCTCTTTTTTTCAGGACAACCTCTGCTTTCAGAATATATATGTTTTTGTTGTGTTTTATAAGTGTAATAAAGGTTTACAATCAGAAATAAGCAAGGAAAAAATAAAGCGAAAAATAATTTTCCACACACATTTATTCAAAAGACAGAGCAAACTATAATAACTGTTTTGACACTTTATAAAGGTAATTTGAGGTCTTGTGATAAAGATTGTACAAGAAAAAGGTTCAAACAATAAGCACAAATGCACAGTATATACAAAATGGTCTATGCGTTTTGTTGTCCATTGATATGGTAAACAGTGCTTTACGCAGAGAAAGCAACAGAGTTATCCAGTAACATTCATATGCAAACTAGTGGAGCAATCCTGATAGTTACACACTCTTTGTTTGAGCATGTGAGATTGTCATCAGAGGCTCTCCATCTGCTTTCACTGATCGCTGTGCATAATGGCGCTGGGCACACTGAGTATGTACTAATAGTATGTACTCATTGGAGCACCCAGGGGGCTATTCAAACGGGCCAACTAGTAACATATCACTTCTGAAAATGATATTTGGCTTTTCACGTGAGGTAAATCTGCCCTACGATTGGATTTTGGAAAACCATGTGACGGTGAACCAATTCCGATTGGACACTCACATTGCGCACGTCATCACACAGCTTCTATGAGGAGTACAAAGATGGCCAATGGCTGGCTTGAAAGTCTGTGGAGTTAACTTTTCAGCAAAAAAAAAGTACATTTCTATTTCATATCATTCAAAAGTTATTTATAATTTAGTAATGCTTGGTCTTAGCCGTCGTATACGACGGTGTCGGCCCCAGAGGGTTAAATCCTCCTGGCATGCACAGTATATATCATATGCATCATATCCCTTTAGCCCCCAACCTCAAACGAGTCTGCGCTGCCCAATTGATGCCTTTAGTACTAACAATGCACACAAATTAAATAATAATGTGGAATGGGAATTTTGCATTTTGCATTAGCACAGGATAAAGCCTAGTTACAATTTTCTATGCAGTCATGCCAGGTAAAAAAAAACACGTCCAGTTTAGAGTGGCTCCATTTACACTCCAGACTGCTACGGTTACGTTTAAGATTTAGTAAACCAGGGTGACAGCATGCTAGGGTGACGAAATTTTACAGTAAGTGGTGCAACAAGAGCTGTATTTAGGCTGTTTGTGAGACCGTCCATTCAGTTCAACAATCAAGCTCAGCAATCATATTCTTTCTCTCTCATATTTCTCTCACTTGGAATTAATTGCCGCATCTGCCACAACTGCCTCTTTCAGTTCTTTATCAATCACCACTATATCTGGCTGGTTAGTCAGCATCCGTTTGTCTGTCTGGAACTTAAACTCTCACAGGATCATATTGGACCTCTTGGGGCTCAAAGCACCGACGGCGCATCCAGAAAGTATTCATAGCACTTCACTTTTTCCATATTTTTTATGTTACAGCCTTATTCCAAAATGGATGAAATTCATTTTGCCCCTCAAACTTCTTCACACAATACCCCATAATGACAATGTCAAAAAGTTTTATTTTTATTTTTGCAAATTTATTAAAAATATGAACTATAAAAACTAAGAAGTCACATATACATAAGTATTCACAGACTTTGCCATGAAGCTCAAAATTGAGCTCAGATGCATCCTGTTTCTCCAAAATCATTACTGAGATGTTTCAGCAGTGTAATAGGAGTCCACCTGGGATGAATGCAGTTGCTTGGACATGATTTGGAAAGACATACACCTGACTACATATAAGGTCCCACAGTTGACAGTGCATGTCGGAGCACAAACCAAGCATGAAGTCCAAGGAATTGCCTGTATACCTCTGAGACAGGATTGTCTCAAGGCACAAATGTGGGGAAGGGTACAGAAACATTTCTGCTGCTTTGAAGGTCTCAATGAGCACAGTGGCATACATCAGCCATAAATGGAAGAAGTTCAAATCCACCAGGGCTCTTCCTAGAGTTGGACGCCCATCTAAACTGAGGAAGCGGGGAAGAAAGGCCTTAGTCAGTGAGGTGACCAAGAAAAGAACCTGATGTTCACTCTATCAAAGCTCCAGTGACCTTCGAGAAGGACAACCATCTCTGCAGCAATCCACCAATCAGGCCTGTATGGTAGAGTGGCCAGACGGAAGCTACTCCTTATTAAAAGGCACATGGCAGTCCAACTGGAGTTTGCCAAAAGGCACCTGAATGACTCTCAGACCATCAGAAACAAAATTCTCTGGTCTGATGAGACAAAGATTGAACTCTTTGGCGTGAATGCCTGGTGTCATGTTTGGAGGAAACCAGGCACCATCCCTACAGTGAAGCATGGTGGTGGCAGCATCATGCTGTGAGGATGATTTTCAGTGACAGGAACTGGGAGACTAGTCAGGATTGAGGGAAAGATGAATGCAGCAATGTACAGAGACATCCTTGATGAAAACCTGCTCCAGAGTGCTCTTGACCTCAGTCTGGGGTGACGGTTCATCTTTCAGCAGGACAATGACCCAAAGCACACAGCCAAGATATCAAAAGCCAGAGTCCAGACCTGAATCCGATTGAACATTTCTGGATAGATCTGAAAATGGCTGTGCACCAACACTTCCCATCCAACCTGATGGCGATGAGAGGTATTGCAAAGAGGAATGGGCAAAATTGCACAAAGATAGGTGCACCAAGCTTGTGTCATCATATTCAAGAAGGCTTGAGGCTGTAATTGCTGCCAAAGTATTGAGCAAAGGGTGTGAATTGTGAATACTTACAGACATGTGATTTCTTTTTGTTGTTGTTGTTTTAATACTTTCAAAAAAACTTTCAGAAAAACTTTTTCATATTGTCATTATGGGGTGTTGTGAGTAGAATTTTGAGGGAAAAAATGAATTTGCTCCATTTTGAAATAAGGCCGTAACATAACAAGATGTGGAAAAAGCGAAATGCTGTGAATACTTTCTGGATGCACTGTATATAAAGTCTGAGACTTTAAAGGGTCAAATGTGAATCCAGACCAAGGATTTGTGATTATGGATTGCTCAAGAACAAGTCAAAACCAAGTCTTTGGGGGAAGCATGTTCGAGTCTTGTCCGCAACCTGAAAAAACACAAGTCTGAACTTATTGTGCTTCTTTTTGAAATTTGTGCTGCAAATTAATTTTTTGTGATTGACTGAACCAGATTTAACAACAGCCGTCTGTTCAATTATTCTTGTCCCTCAGTGGGGTCAGTGAATTTGAGTGAGTGTTGCACTGTGGGATCTCCTATCACATGTAGTAAATACGTCAATCAATTTATAAATGTTATTATAATTATAATTAATGTGCATATTTAGGCCCTGTGATAGATTGGTGTCCTGTCCAGGCTATACGCTGCCTCACGCCCTATGACTGCTGGGATAGGCTCCAGCCCCCAGTGACCCTTGATTGGAGTAAGCAGGTATAGAAAATGAGAGTAAGAGTGCAAATTTATTCTTACCTGAGAATGAGCCAAGATGGAGCAGAATTGGGTAGCGCAGTCTCATTTGAGGGCAGGCGCTAAAGGGTAAAATATGACACATATGACGTAATTTGTCTACTTCCAGGGAAAAACACGCATTTTCTCTGAGCTTTTGGCCAAATTACACACAGACAAAGTGGAAATGCAAAGAAAAAGTGATGATGCGGTGGGAAAGTGGATATGTGTTGTGGTTTGTTTATGACCCGGAGCACAAACATGTTGAGGCGGGTTTGCAGGCGAGAGACTGCAGTTACTCTGGTTAGCTGTGTAGGCAAACACTTACGGACACGACATCTCCCATGTGCCTTATCTTCCCTCTTCAACTGGGAACCAAAAAAAAGCACTTTTTGCGACTGCTTCTGTGATTTTAGCCGAAAACAAAACAGTACACCATTTTTCCATGTGACGTTATGCTGTGTATATTTTGCACAACAGGACCAGCTGTCCCCATAAGTGGTCAAATCCCACGATATCACACAGGGTTCAGACGAGCTGCAGTACCCTATTGCTTTCAATTCTGAGACAAGACTGAGTAAGTGAATCATTTGGTGGTCCTGCAACAGTCTTGAGACCACCAAGACCTGATTTGAGTACAGCAAGACCAGCTGTGACCCCCGACCCAACTGAAACAATGGCTGCAGCATATTCATGGTCCAAAATGTGAGGTGACTGTCCAGTCATACCATGGGCCACCATATTCACCCCTGGTCCCGAATGGCAACTACCGAGGCAGAATACTCATCTCCAGCTCTCAGAAGGAACCATCTGCCACAGCTAGGTCAAGCATGGGCACCCCCTTGGCCTCCTCCAGCTGCAGGTGTCCTCCGTACCAAGGCACCTGCATGCTGGATCATGCACAGAGAAGCACACCACATGGCCAAAATGCTGTACCACTCGACTGCTGTACAAAAAGCAAAGGTGCCATAACTACATGTGCAACACGAGTATCAGCCTACGCTTCAGCCAGGATCGCTTGTCACTGGTGATATTTCTCCTGTGGGATATGTGCTCCGCCCACCCAGAACATTCTTATCACAATGTCATGGTGAAAATGAAATAGTGTAAATACAGAGTTAAATTTCTGATTGAATATCTTGGATTGCGCAATCACAAACTGACTCGCAAAATAAGAGAGATATACTTTATTGATCTCACAGTGGAGAAATTCTGTTTACACTCCAGTTACCTCAGACAGCAATTAGTCCACAGTTATTACTTGTTTACCGTAATAATGGCACACATCAGAATTAAAGACAGCACATACACATTTGACATTGTTTATGTGCACTAAGTTTGAAGAAGTCCGTTATCCGAATTGAGGCAAGTGGGTGAAGGTCACGCAGCAACCCTGAGATGCGCCGCAATCAGCTTGGGGGGAAAAACATGCGCTGCAGCTAAAACTGCACCGCCCCCGCCGAAGGGGGAAGGAGTGATGTTAGTAGGCGCTGGAAAGGGGAGTGATGCTGGGGGAAAGGAGGCGGGTGGGGGGAGGGAATGGAGCATGCTTTAGTCCTGTGAAAAGGAGATTATTGTCTTTGTGAGTTGAGATAAGGAACAGCCAATGATCCCCAGGCCGAAAAAAAATTCCTCTGGACGAAAGCAGTTGGGCAATTTGTCCTTCAGGCTTGATAAGCCCGCCGTGTTGTGATTTGAGCAGTGAAAAACACTTTTTACAGTTCCACTTGAACAATCCAATCCCAATTATGAATTAAGAATATTCCCAATTATGAATTAAGAATAATTACCGGCCTCTGAAATATTCAACTTCAACTGCAAGGCATGCATCTGCTCCAAGATGTCATCCAATTTGCGTCTGAGTTCAACATTCATCGCAGTCTGAGAATGCACTGCCTTGCCAACCTCGTTAATCATGACGGACAAGCGAGGGGCCGTGGTTCTTGATGCCGCCATCTTGCCAATTATCCGGTAGATCAGGGCAGCACATGAGCCAAAAAGTACCACCCCTGCTACCATAAGACCAAAAATAAATAAATCCTCGATGTCCTCAACGGAGAAAGGCACCAAGCATACCACACGCCAGGAACTCCAGGAGTCAAGAACATAGCCCGCAGGATACGTTCCATCTGGGCAGGTAGGATCCCCTGGTCCTGACCTTCTTGTAGAAAAAATGGTGTCAATAGCGTTCAGAGACCAGCTGATCAATTCCATGGTTAATCCAATAGTAGACCAATAGATCCAGAATCCAATATAGTTTGAGGAATTCACAGTCTGGTGAAGTAGGGACTTGAAGGTTAAAAGCAGAGAACAGAGATAAGGGAGAGTGGAGGAGATGCAACCGCCCTCATTGGAGTCCCAAGCCGAATATAGTAAAATAAAATATTAGTATAAGTAAAATAGTATATGTTTAAATACTCATTGACTAAAACTGTTGTTAACTGGAATCGTTCCAGCAGCTGCTGTCACAGATGTAGAACCATCAAGGCTCTTGACAGGTTCTCATGAGAGGCTGACTCCAAACACTCTTGAAACTCAAGGGGAGGTTGAACAAAAATCTCCTTGCTGGATTCTACATGGCCATGTCACTGTGTTTTAGCTCTGAGAAAGCCATGTAGTCTGTGAGACAGGCATCAATTTTAACCTAATCGGTACCACATAAGGTGACGAAATAACACTTAGAATCCAGCGTCAGTGTGCCATGGCCTACACAAAAATGTATGATAACCATTCCAGGGTGGTAGTTATAACCAGGTAGGGGTCAATGAAGAATAACACAGAGGTCAAAATTTAAAATTGCTCCCATCATGTTGAAAACATTATTTGTCTATCATAAAAATTCCTAAAAGGTATAGTTTGGACTATCTATGACTGAATGTTCTGGAGTTATGGGGTAAAAACAGCAAAAATGGTGACAGAGGTCAGTTTCACTTTGTACAGGGGTCAAAAGTTTCAGTAGAAAATGATGTAATCTACTGGTTGAAATAAAAGGATTAATATTTTAAATAATTGTGACTGTATTGAATGTTTGGTCTCCAAAGTAAAGGTTAAACAAGGTCAACGTCCATTGGATTCTATGACATGTGATGTATATTACCATGTAACATAACCAGTGTTGCCACAGTTACTTTGAAAAAGTAATCCAATTACTGATTACTGATTACTCCTTGAAAAGTAACTTAGTTACTTTACTGATTACTCAATTGTAAACGTAACTAAGTTAGATTACTAGTTACTTTTTTAGTTACTTTCCCCAGCTGCCAACAACAACCCTCTGCCACGTCAACATGACAATGATACCTGTTTTGCCAAAACTTACTTTATAGTCACCCTTTCTTAACTTCAATGAAAATAAATGCTTGTTTTATAAAAAGTAAAATAAACACCTCTTTCTTGACCTCATATTTAACTGTTGACAGCACTGTAACAGTAAAAATGGCAATTTCGAACCTACATTGTTTATAAATGTAACTATTAAATTCATTCTAGCATTTTTCTAACATTTAAATTCTCTAAATATTTTACTTGTCGAAATTAATATTATTTTAAGTAGTATTAGTAGTTGTAGTAAAAAAAGGCTTCAAAACTGGACCTTTAATCCAGGGGTGTTGTGGGGGAGGGGGCACATCCTTGCCCCACGCCCCCATTCCATCTGGATTCGCCCCTGCTTTGGCGTTTGAGCACAAAGAATGGATAACATTTATTTATGCAGAAAACATGATCAGATTTACAGGTAAGAAAGTTTTATTGCGTTTTCACATCATGTGGTCCTCAGGAAGAGAGTTTAGGTACATTTGAGTGGAAAATACTGTTAGTTGTTGACGCGTCGCGGAGGATCAGCTGTTTTTAATAACCAGATACAGAGTGGCTCAGCTTACAATTCTAAGGAGGAAAAAAGTATAAAAATGTCTTTGTAAAGCTCAGTGCAGGTGTGCTGATCACCGCGCTTTAAGAGGTGAGGACGAGTCGAGCAGCTGAAAAAAACCATGGATGAAAAGCTCACACACAGCTCGCTTAAAGTGGGCAGTTCAGTCGAGCCCCGACCTCCTGCCCACGGACCAAGTTTAATGCTGCAATCGACCCACAATGAAAAATAATAGTAACGCACAGTGACATGGAGAAGTAACTTTAATCTGATTACTGATTTGGAAAGATTAACACGTTAGATTACTCGTTACTAAAAAAAAGTGTCAGATTAGAGTAACGCGTCACTGGCATCACTGAACATAACTAAGCATGACAGATGGTGGAAACTATTCCTTTTTAGAACCCTATTAACCCAACCAATAATTTTCATAATTTTTTACTAAAAATTGGAGCAACTTTATCTTTTGACCCCTGTGCAAACTGAAACTGACCTTTATCACTTTTGCTGTTTTTACCCCATAACCTCAGAACATTCAGTCATAGATAGTCCAGACTATACCATTATGCAATTGTTATGATCAGACAAATAATGTAGTATAGTTTTTAACATGATTGGAGCATTTTTATATTTTGAACTCTGTGTAATTCTTCATTGACCCCTAGCTGGCTACAGCTACCACCCTGGGATGCATTTTTGTGTTGGCCATGATACACTGAGGCTGGATTCTAAGTGTTGTTTCGTCACCTTAAGTGGCACCGAAAACCTGTTTGGCCCATGGACTAATGGGACAAATGTGACAGGTCAACCACAGACCTGGGATTCCTCACCTGACAACAAAAGGGCAAACATAACCATTCAAGATTCAACACATTTTCCTCCTTACGCACATAGTCACATTTAAGATAATATACATCAGACATCAGAAAACACTTATGGACAACTCCAAAACTTTTTGGATTACAACACACTCATAACCTAATGAACATGGTCAATCTAACACCTTTGTGCCAGAAATAATATGATGAATTATAATGACTTGGGAAACTGTTCATGTGTTCATCCCCTGATTTGACTAAAGAAACCTGGCTGTAAAAGTGATGATTTGTATTTACAATAATCCTTATCAATCAAACCCTTTTTAATGGACTCAGTAAAGCTCCCAGCTGTTTACTAACAGGAAGCTGAGAGGTCTTGGGAAGTTAAGACATTTATGGAATTTTTAATGACACTGACCTATTAATCTAAGTGTGTTTGTGTGTGTGTGTGTGTGTGTGTGTGTGTGCATGTATTGAAAATTTAAAGAATCGTGGCATGACTGCCATGATGAAATTCATGTCCATGATGAGTGCATGTTAAAAATGCACTCGGTTCACTTGAGTCACAGTGTTTTTACTCAGGACTCAGTAGGAAGCAATAAAAGTAAGACCCTTCGGCTGTTCCCTTGTTTTCACTCGGGGTTGCTGCAGCAGATCCGAGGTGGCTCTGCATCTTGATTTGGCACATGATTTACACCGGATGCCCTGCTTGATACACCTCCACATTACATGGAGAAATGCAGCAGGGGTGGGGTTTGAACTGGGGGCATTCTGCACAGAAAACCAAGCATGCAAACCACCAGACCACCAGCCCCTACTCAGTAGGAAGCAGGAATCACGCTAAAATAAACTGAACTGACTTAATAAGTTCTGTTCTTGTGAATGATGTGCTGAGTTTTTATTAAATACTAGGTAACAGTACCCGTAGGCAAGAAGGCAGCAGGACAACAGAAATCTGACTTGCCAGCCAGATCTTGACTTTCACCCAAATGACTGACTTTTAGTTAACCTTGCCAGAGCATTTGTGGAATCCAACTAAATGTCCGCCCATATTTGGTTCAAATTGTGTTAATTGTCAAATTCCCTAACCTTAACCTGTGAAAAATGGATTTATTTACTGTTAGAATTTTGTCAATTTTGGGTTCAGCCTGATTTAATAAAGGTTGTGTGCAATACTCGCAATACACCTGCATGCTGACTTAATAACAGTGTGCAATGAGGATAGTGCCTGTTTAGCATGTTTGCTTTCATGAATATGCAATTTGGGGTTTGTCCACCTGAGAGCACAAACTTAGGAGGGAGGAAACATGCAAGTAGATGAGGCTTGCACACGCAGTATGATTTATGAAGGTCAAAAGGGAATTTAGCGGGTGTTGATAACATCTGTAGTTTGCAAATTTGAAAACATGCACTAACTGATTGTGCTTGATAGACTGTTGTTCCAGCTGTTTCTGAATGATGTTCCAACACAAAGTCTGCATCGATTTAAAAAATAAACAAATACAAATAAATAAATAATAATAATTCTGAACAGTTAACTTTATTTCATGCTTGTTTCTTTAATTTGTAATGTTTCCATGTGTAACAGATGCACAATGCATGAATGTGCTTGTGCACTATTACAACAAATCAGCAAAAGGACCTGGGAGGATCAGGCCTATGGGACTTTACCCCTAAGGATTCACCTTTGGCAAATTTGACCTTGCTGGGCAATTCCGGAATCCACGTCCATATGTGTGTTAAGGGCAGTTCTGGGCTCCTCAGACATCACATGGTGATGAGATTCCCTGTCGAGTCGTTAGAGAACCGTCCATCTTGTAGAATTCAAATGCTGCCAATCGCAAACACACTCTAATGGATTCACTTTAATTCATATTCAGCCCCCCCCCCCACTTGTTATTTCAGAGTTTGCTTCTGTGGCTGCACTGAAGTGTAAGTTTTGTTTTTCTTGCCAGGAGACCTTGGATCAGTATTCACAGTGCATAGATGCAGAGTCAGAGAGTTTGGCCCGTCTGGACATTTGGACCAGTGAATAGTGAGAGAGTGCTCAGTCTGAGGAAGTTCTGCAGTAGGTTGTTAATGAAGTGACTGTTGGAGCCTGACTAATATATAACCTGTACTTTCTCCTTGTGGTTTAGGACCTCATGAAGGAAAAGCCAAAATGATGAAGACCAGGTGAATGTTGGCACCATGTATGGTCATGTGACTGAGTTGCAGGGCGCTACGGATGCACAAGCAATATCACTTCGACCTGCAGACTTCCCATCGTAGGCTTTCTGCCGTGTGCCACCATGAGACAATCTGCCAGGTGCCTGACCTCTGTGCCCTCACAGTGGCGCGACCGTTGTGTTGCGTGAGCGCCCCCATCTTCTCCGGCAGTTACTGCACGGAATGGCCTCTCTGGACCTTCCCTACCGCTGTCCTCGCTGCGGGGAGCACAAGCGTTTCCGAAGCCTGTCATCCCTGCGCGCCCACTTGGAGTATAACCACACGTACGAGACCCTCTACGTCCTTTCTAAATCCAACAGTGTGTGTGACGCTGCAGCTCTACTCCCCCTAGTGGCAGAGGGAGCTCTCCTGACACCTGCCAACAACAACGATCCCTTTGAACCGCTGCGACCTTCTGCTTTAAAGGAGCGGCACTTCCCTTGCCGTGAGCTTCCTTGTGCAGACGACCTAAGTCTGACCCCGGCTAACTCCAGCACTGCTGCTCGATACATCCCCAATGTGGAGTTTCCCTTGGGGGAGATCTTTATGAAGACAGCCATGACATCCACAGACCCGCATGGAAACCCGAACACAGCTGTAGCAGTGTCAGCTAATGTAGCAGCAAGCGCAGTGGAGGCGGCCTACGAGGAAGGGTTGGCCAGGCTAAAGGCGCGGGCGTTTGAACGGCTGGAGCTGGATGAGCGATTGGAGAAGCTGTCTGAAGAGGTAAAAAATATAAGAAGGGTGCAGTCATACTCACACCGGACAGATTTCCTGAATTGATTTAATTCATTTTCTGATTCAATTCAGTTTGGGATATTTCAGTTTTTCGTGGATATTAGAGGGTCTCAGAGAACTAATGCTGTCAATTGTATAAGGAACCCTCCAATGTGGTGAATTATTAAAAATCTATATAATTACATTAAGAATTCACCCCAATTATTTAATTAAAAAATACGTTTATCTCCTTGTTGATTTTAGGCATTTTATGCTCCTGTTATAAGACAGTGATTGTAGAGCAGTGGTAAAGTTCCTGTCTGCTAATCAGAGCTTTTGTAAATTGCAGGTTTGAATCCCACAAAGGCATTAATTTGTTTAGTGTCTTGTCTTGAATAGTGGTCATTTTTAAAGATGGCGATAATCACAATCCTTGAAAAAGTGCTTTTTGTTAGGATGCAATTCTTTGAATTCCATAATCTTGGTGTCTGTTTGTAGGGTTTGAAGCATGCTGAAATCATTTTTGCTATCCACAAAGTGACATATCTTGTACCTTTTGGTTGTATCCCGCACAGGAAAGTGCAGGCATGAATGCATGGGCAGTTTCAAGTGCTACATTGTTCTTTCTTTGCATGTTTAACATAAAACACCATACCAAGCATGCGTGTCTCCTCTTTCCGATTAACAGTCTGTTGTTGATCTACTAAACAGCGAATGTCTACACATTGTACAGCTGATTGAATATTAGTTTCAAATTATGAGAAATCTTGCAGATATATCTTGCAGTTAGGCTCTTAATGATGGGAGAAACAATTCATCATTGTTTAAAAATGGACACTAAGCTAGTTGAAATAGATCAACTAGGGCCAGAAAATGTTTTTCCTTAGCTTTCTATTGTAGCATCTTCAAAAAAATGGTTGCTATCTTGGATTTTCAAGATAGTCTAATTGAGTAAATTTGCAAAGTGTTTTTTTTTTTATAATTTTGCCAAATCTGAAAAGTGTGTCTTTCTAAATAATTTTGCCAAATTTGTTGCTTGTGTCACTATTTGCACAATTTTTTTTAAGTTGCTCCACTAACCATGTATTTTACCTCAGTTTGGCATATCTTGCTTATTTTACTTCAATATTGCTTTTGGCCAGAATTCAGCCCCTTGGTATTTCACACATTTTGTTTATGACATTTCACATACAAAAAGTAAACCAGGATTCTCAGTATAAAAATTTCTAAAATTATCTTCCTTACACTCAAACTAAAAGTACATCTCTACAACCTGACATAAATAAATTAAAAATATAAAAGCCAAGATGATGGGTTGCATAAGTAATAAGCCCCTTTGGTATAATACTGGTAAATAATCAGTTTTATTGCCAGTTTTCTTCAGACAGGTCAGGGGATGGATACATGAACATTTTCAAGTCACTGAATATGTCTTGGACTTTATTTACATCAGTTATGAAGAAATACAAACAGTATGGCACTCTGTGGTAAATCTGCGTGGAGTACACGGTTCTGAAAAACTAAGTGAGTGTGCAAGAAGGAGAAGAGTGAGGAAAGCTACCAAGACACCCAGACAACCCAGAAGAAGTTATAGGCTTCTGTGGCTGTGATTGGAGAAATTGTGCACAGTGCATGTTTTGGATTTTATATCCCGAATTGTACAGCTTCATGGTGAAGTGAAGCAGAGGAGGATTTTCTTTAAAAGAAGACCTGAAAGTTCACCTACAATTTGCCAGAAGGTACATCTGAGATGCAAGCCTAGATTTGATGTTTTAGTGAAAGAAGACCCTCCTCTATACTACTTCATGATGAAGCTGTATAACTGGAGATACAAAACGTATAATTTGCATTGTGCACAATTTCATCAATCACAGCCACAGAAGCCTAAATCTTTTTCTGGGTTGTCTGGGTGTCTTTCCTCACTCTTCTTCTTCTTGCACAGTCACTCAGTTTTTGAGAACTGTCTACTCCACACAGATTTACCATAGAGTGCCATATTGTTTGTATTTCTTCATAACTGATGTAAATAAAGTTCAAGACATATTCAGTGACTTGGAAATGTTCATGTATCCATCCCCTGACATGTCTGAAGAAAACTGGCAATTAAACTGATTATTTACAGGTATTATACCAAAGGGGCTGATTACTTATGCAACCCATCATCTTGGTTTTTATATTTTTAATTTATTTATATCAAGTTGTAATTGTAATTTTAGAAATTTGTATATTGAGAAGCCTGATTTACTTTTGTATTTAAAATGCCATAAACAAATTAAAATGCGTGAAATACCAAGGGGCTGAATACTTTTGCAAGCCACTGTATTTGATTTAGAAAATCAGTTTGCTTAAACCGTCCCTAGACTATTCAGTGCCAAACAAACCCTTGCATAATGGTGATTATATAACGGCTCAGTGGATCCTTGTCATTTGATTGGTGCTTTGTATGTCATGTGACATGGATTATTCATCCCATTTATGTTGCGTTGCATTTGGCGTGCAAATTTGGTTCCATATGGTTTGTACTATTGCATGCTGTGAACCCTGCCCACACACACACTAATTGGGGCGGCATTTAGCTTGGCAGAGTTTGTTTTGCTAACGAATAATGATTTGAACGAGCTAATTGATAGTGCTAAATCTTCTAACACACCCACACACACATACATAACCCAAATTCGCTACGCCGTAAGCCATCTGGATGCATGAAGAGCTGTTAGGATGAAGAGGGTGAAGATAGGATGAAAACCAGGACAAATTTAGGATGCAATTTTTTGCTGGACTGAGGAAGTACATAAAGTCTTTTTTTTTTTTTTTTTTAAGTACACAAAGTCAGTGCACAGACTTTTCCAAGTTGACTGAGAACAATTTTGGGCTCCTATTTAAAGTTTGTGTTGGACTGTTGATGTCAGGGCACCAGTGATGCACCAAAATGTAAGTCTTTTTCTGTTGTTTACAAATTTAAAAAATATCAAATGACAAGGATCTATTATAGCCGTTATATAAAACAAATAATGAATGCTTTTCATTCTTTCAAAGGAACGAATATTTAATTCAGTGAAAGCTGGAATGTACCATTTGACTCGGCTTCGCCTTGTTGAATGGAACATTCAACAATTCACCTCATGAAATATTCGTACCATTGAACTCATAAACATTCATTATTTGTATATTACCATGGACAGCTATTCAATAGCCATTTTCTTGTATACAAGAAAATGTATACAATGGTATACATTTTGTTGTTGTTGTTAGTATAATTAATTTATTGTCTTTTGTAGTTCAATTGGTTTAGTCAGTTTAGTTAAGTGTCATGTTGTCATTACCATGAGTGAAAAGAGCATTGCTTTTGATGTCTTCTACCACCATGTAATGGTACAGTTGCAGATCAGCCGCTACAGTGGACACTTGTCTGTCACCACATACACTGACACCTACACAATTCCAAGATAGTTGATAGCCACCCTGAAATTCTGATGAGCTCAGGAATATCCTGGTGGTGCTTCTAAGGTAGGACATCTTTGCAGGTGAATAAGATTTGGTGACAAGTAGCAACTACTAGGGAGCACTTTATTTTCTGGAGTACATGTTATGTGTCGGACGCGGTCGGAGCACCGACCCAGCGTTTGACAGGACCCAGCATAAAATAAGCAGAGCACAGTTCAAAAGATAACACATTTTAATGTAATTGAGTGAAGTGATAAACAACTAAAAAGTCCGCGGTCTGGTAAGGTGAAAACACGGAGCGCTCTCAACAGCGCAAACGGTCCGGAGCCACAGCAGTTCGGACCCAGGGACCCCGCTGACACCCCCCAGGTGGCCGCGACAAACCAAGTCTGTGAAGAAAGAAAACATGAGGTGAGTCCAACACTCTCCACCCAGAGAGACCCAGCTCAAAAGGTGCACACAATCAGCAAACACTTCCTGGCTTAAATATATCTCAGCTTCTCACCTTGCAGGCACGGAACAACTCAGTTCAAATCTCCACTGCAGCAGAAGCTGATTAGACAATTAGCATAACATGACAGCTCAATAACACAAGGTGTGAGGGACACCAAATCCACTGTCATTACTTCATAAAAGTCACCAAAACCAAATTACCTCAGGAAGTGTGCTGAAGAGCGTGAGACCTCACCCAATCCTCCTTCACAGACTGTGGCGTCAAACCTGGAGTGGTCTCTGCGTCCGTAATGGTGAGATTGTTCTCCTGACGTTGATCTCACACGTCTGCTCACAAGGTCGAGTCTCTGGCAATCACATACTGTGCATTCAAGATTTAAGTGCAGCAATCTCTGATCAAGACAGAATACACCACAGCTGTGAGCCCTGATGACCTGCACGTGAAAACAAGCCTCAGGTGTTCAGGGTGAGGTCCTAATGCTCAGCCACTCAGTCCTGAATGCGTACCACCTGGTGGGAGAAACAGAAAACCAAGCCAGCCAAACACCCCAGCACATAACAGTACAAGTCACACTTTTTTTGTTTGTTTTTTAAAACTATTAATACAGTAATACATTTGTCAAATTTTCAAAGTATTGATTGTCTGTTGGGAGGAAATCATAATTAATCAATCATCCACAAAAGTCAACTATAACTTTGTTATTCTTGAAAATATTTCATTTTGCAGTAATATTTCTGGGAGTATACGAGGTCTATTAGAAAAGTATCCGACCTTATTATTTTTTAAAAAAACCATATGGATTTGAATCACGTGTGATTGCGTCAGACAAGCTTGAACCCTTGTGCGCATGCTTGAGTTTTTTCATGCCTGTCGGTTACGTCATTCACCTGTGAGCAGACTTTGAGTGAGGTGTGGTCCACCCCTCTCGGCGGATTTTTATTGCGAATAAATGTCTGAACGATTTGGAGCTTTGCTGCATCAATTTTTTCCAGAAACTGTGAGAGACCTCCAGGTGTACACCGTTCGAAAAAATTAATATGGCTTTCAGGGACGATTTTATGGGGATTAAACAGATTAAGGAGTGTTACTGCTGCTTTAAGGACGGCCCACAACTCCTGAGAGTGCGGCGCACTCCCAGCCCCCATCGACAGGCTGACACCCCGCTGAAACAACCAGATCATTTCCAATGTGAAGGCTTTGTTGATCCAGGACCTCGTCTGACTTTCACAAAAAGGCAGAAGATGTGGACATCAGCACTTTTTCCGGCACACTCCACCGTTACGGGAGTTTTTTTCATGGAAAGAAAAGCGGAGGGACGCGCCACGGAGCCGTTCATTACGCGGGACAAAACCACCTCGGTGTTGGTCTCACAGGACGGCTTTCAGGTGGATTTCAGATGGATTCCGGTTGCTTTCCAGTCGTGTGAATATCTGATTGTGATTGTGCATGAGCTGGACATGCCCCAACATGTCCTGTGAGGCTTCATCACAGCGTTTCTTTGCGCCATGCAGCTCCGCCGCAACGCACGGTGGAGCCGCTTCTCTTTCCATGACAAAAACTCCTGTAACAGTGAAATGTGCCGTTCATTTTTAAACTGGACGCTGTATTGATCCGGTATGTCATCTGACTAGCACAGGAATTGTGAAAAGACGTGGACATCAGCACTTTTTCGGCAGATTAAGACAGACGTGCGGAGGAGTTCCGCACGTCGTGGTGCAGCCGCTCGGCGCAAAGAAACGCCGTGATGAAGCCTCACAGGACATGTTGGGGCATGTCCAGCTCATGCACAATCACAATCGGATATTCACACGACTGGAAAGCAACCGGAATCCGTCTGAAATCCACCTGAAAGCCGTCCTGAGAGACCAGCACCGAAGTGGTTTTGTTCCGTGTAATGAACGGCTCCGTGGCGCATCCCTCCGCTTTTCTTTCCATGAAAAAAACTCCTGTAATGGTGGAATGTGCCGGGAAAAGTGCTGATGTCCACATCTTCTGCCTTTTTGTGAAAGTCAGACGAGGTCCCAGATCAACAAAGCCTTCACGTTGGAAATGATCTGGTTGTTTCAGCGGGGTGTCAGCCTGTCGATGGGGGCTGGGAGCGCGCCGCACTCTCAGGAGTTGTGGGCCGTCCTTAAAGCGGCAGTAACACTCAATCTGTTTAATCCCCATAAAATCGTCCCTGAAAGCCATATTAATTTTTTGAACGTGTCCACCTGGAGGCCTCTCACAGTTTCTGGAAAGAAATTGATGCAGCAAAGCTCCAAATCGTTCAGACATTTATTCGCAATAAAAATCCGCAGAGAGGGTGGACCAGTGCTCACACAAAGCCTGCTCACAGGCGAATGACGCAACCGACAGGCGTGAAAAAACTCACGCATGCGCACAAGGGTTCAAGCTTGTCTGACGCAATCACACGTGATTCAAATCCATATGGTTTTTAAAAAAAATAATAAGGTCGGATACTTTTCTAATAGACCTCGTATTAATTGATTTTGGGTTATTAGAATGTATTTTTCAGTTGTTGTAACAAAACAAAAACTAAGAAACAATTAATGTATATTTTGTAGCACACAAGTGCAGTGTGTGATAAAAGGCCTTCATGATAGTGGAGCAAATACCATCTGACTGAAGAGAGGATGATGGTAGCAGCAGTGCCAATGAACGGCTGCCAGAAAAAGAAGGATTAGCAAAAGCTAGCAGCAGTGACAGAGGAGCTGAGGACGAAGTGGATGCTGAGGGAGCTGATGATATGACACCCAACAGAGCTTCAAGGACAGCAAAACAAAAAACATTCTGGAAATAGACAACCGAATGTGCAGGAACCAGGACGAAACGGCAAATACACAGCAGTGTCAGAGTTCAGGGTTTTGAGGTTTTACATGTTGTTATTGTGGTTCATGTTAGCTTAACAGTGTTGTTAGTGTTATTAATTTATTGTCTTTTTGTAATTCATTTGGTTTAGTCAGTTTAGTTAAGTGTCATTTTGTCGTTACCATGAGTGAAAAGAGCATTGCTTTTGATGTCTTGCACCACCATCTCTTTTTGTGTGTGTATAAAGTTAAAAGCTCCTGCTTGTAGCAGAATGCAGAAAAAACAAAAAGCTCTGTGTGTGTGCGACTGGGGAGAGCTGATATGCATATATATTTTGGATCAAGGATGAACAGTGCCAAAATAGAAGGTTGATAGGACTAACATTTTTGGAGACACTACGAATATTAGCTAACATTGCTAAACATTCTGGACTAACCATTCCAGAATGTTTAGCAATGTTCATATTAAAAGCATGACAGTTTGTGGATGTTAACATGATGACATCACAGGCTGGTAGCTAGCTGCAAAATTCCTTTTTGTTTGTTTGTAAATATATCCTCTTTGTCAAATATTATGTAAAACTAGCAAGAAATAAACACTTCTAAAACTGAAAATGCTGTTTTTGTAACCTTATAACACCTCTGGTGTCATTTACAAGACATTTTGCAGACATTAGCATGCACGCTAACTTCCGCTAACTCAAAGCTAACCCTCTATGGAGTTAAATTTGACTCATTAATACCTGCAAATGCACAGAGGGTGATATACAAATATTCCTTGATTTGCACAACTTTCTGCGCTTAAAACGTAAATATTGTTTTTGATAGATAAGGGGCTTTTTTGAACATGTACGAATTGTACGTAAGACAATAGGATCTTAATACTTAATTACGCAAATGCAAATTAGAAAGAACACAATGCTAATACAGCTGATGGTATTTTACATTGCGTTATATCTAGATTTAGAAGTGCTTATCTCTCGCTAACTTGTACAAAAAATATGAAAAACATAATATTAGTGTTATACAGAAATAAGCTGTTTTAAAGCGTTTTCTGCTGTCCTGGTTTATTTTGTTTAAGTGAGCAGCTAGCTGACATCATGATGCCTTTCTCTACTCTGATTGATGCTTCTCAGCATCCCTTGTGCAAGTCAGGAGAATCTTCCACATGATCTGTGATCATTATGGGTGCTACTGAATGTAGTTCATGCTGCCTGTTCACTTGAATTTTTTCCCTTCAGGGGAATTAATTGTTGTTTTTTTTCCAGCCAGACAATTTTGATCATATTGGCAATATCATATTATGGATCCCTTATTTAAAGGCTAAGGAATAAAAGTATAGTGGTGCCAAATATTTTTTTTTTTAATGACTTAAATCTTCAACATCCAGTGGCAGTACACCTTTAAATATTTGACCAAACAAATGCACTGTTGTATACAGGGAGATGCTTTTTAGAGACTTCAGAATTAGAATAGCAATTTTGTGTTATTGGGAGCTACTTGATTTTATGTCTGCAGAAATGTGAAAAAGTGTTAATGGTTAATTATGTTTCTAATTTGTTTTTGATCAGTGGTGTAAATTGTGGTCCATGGTCACTAAACTCCTGGGCCTGTAGTAGTCTGGCTTGACCTTTTTTTTTACAAGGAAACAGGCCTGATCCAGGTGTCTCAAATGACATTGGAGTGAGATCTAAATCAAACCTTTCATTTCAGGAATCACATTTCACTACCATCTGACTGCAGGCACTGGAATTCTGGATATTGTTTTATGGCCTAGTGCAAAAGCTGACAAGAAATTGAGTCAGACTAAGCAGAATTTTTGTAAAAGCATATCTCAGAGCTCTGTACTGTGTCAAATGCTCCTGGGTTTTTGTGCATTCCCCGAGGAACATACAAGAACATAACAAAGAACTACAAAATCCAACAGCGTGTCTCGATGTGCCAAACCGTGGCTGAGGACAGAAACTGAATGCATTTTGAGTCATAGATGTATTTATTCTGAGGCTTTGCACATTTCAGTGAAGAAAAATGTAAGCCAGAAGCATTTGATAGCCAAAAAAAAAAAAAGACAGCCAGTTCCCGAAGAGAATTAAAAAAAAAAAAATAATGATAACCAGTTAATAACATTTTGCTTATTTGATCATTTTAACTTGGTGCTGAGTTCACTTTCTGTCTTCCTCTGAATGTCGTGCACGTGTAAATACCAGACTTTTTTTTGTCAGCTATAGGCAATTAAAGTAAACATCAGCTTCATTAATGTTTGATGGACATGCTAACATGTAAAGTGAAATAATTTTGTTATAAATACTGTAGTTAGTTAGCTCTAGTTAGGATAAACATTGGACCTTGCAATAGCCTAGAGTGTTAAATGCGGGATTAGCAGTAAACTATTGAGTCAAACACAAACAATATAATACGTAGATAATTTTATAATGTTCAAAAGATGCATTCATTTTGTTATGTGACACAACCCTTCATGGCATGTTATTAACAGTGATGCCGGTAACGCGTTACTTGGTAAAGCGTTACTCTAACCACTTTTTTACGTTACGAGTAATCTAACGCGTTAATCTTTCCAAATCAGTAATCAGATTAAAGTTACTTCTCCAAGTCACTGTGCGTTACTATTATTTTTGCATTGTGGGTCGATAGCAGCATTATAATTGGTCCATGGGCAGGGGTTCGGGGTTCGACTGCTGCACACTTTCAGTGAGGTGTGAGCTTTTCATCCACGGTTTTCTGCAGCAGCTACGACTCGTCCTCACCTCTTAAAGCACGGTGACAACAGCACACCTGCACTGAGGCTTACAAAGACATTTTTATGCTTTTTTTCTCCTTTATTTAGAATTCTGAGCTGAGCTGCTCCGTATCGTCTCGTTAAAAACAGCTGATCCTCTGCGACGTGTCAACAACTAACACTATTTTCTACTCAAATGCATCTAAACTCTCTTTCTGAGGACCACATGATGTGAAAATGCAATAAAACTTTCTTACCTGTAAATCTGGTCATGTTTTCTGCATAAATAAATGTTACCCATTCTTTGTGCTCAAACGCCAAAGCAGTGGCGAATCCAGATGGAATGGGGCGTGGGGCAAGGATGTGCCCCCCACAACACCCCTAGATTAAAAGTCCAGTTTTTTTTACTACAACTACTAATACTACTTATAATAATAATAATAATAATTTAAACTAAAATGTTTAGAGAGAATTTAAATGTTAGAAAAATGTTAGAAAAAATTTCATAGTTACATTTATAAACAATGTAGGTTAGAAATTGCAAGTTTTACTGTTACAGTGCTGTCAACAGGTAAATATGAGGTCAAGAAAGAGGTCTTTATTTTACTTTTTATAAAACAAGTATTTATTTTCATTGAAGTCAAGAAAGGGTGACTATAAAGTGAGGTTTGGTAAAACAAGTATCATTGTCATGTTGAGGTGGCAGAGGGTGGTGTCGGCAGCTGGGGAAAGTAACTAAAAAGTAACTAGTAATCTAACTTAGTTACTTTTACAATTGAGTAATCAGTGAAGTAACTAAGTTACTTTTTCAAGGAGTAATCAGTAATCAGTAATTGGATTACTTTTTCAAAGTAACTGTGGCAACACTGGTTATTAATGGGTATTTTGTTTTGTTTTAACTATTTCATGAACAAGAGCAATCCAAGACTTTTGACGTCCACCAATCCGGATCCGGATCACCTCCAAAATTCAGTGGAGTCTTCCATGTCCTAATATCTATCTGTGGTAACAATTTTGTCAAAATCCGTGCAATAGTTTTGACATAATCCTTCAAAGCCTATATAAAATGGAATCTTGATCCAGAATCTGGATCTGGATCACCTCCAAATTTTAATGGCGTCTTCCATGTCCTCATATCTATCTGTGGTAACAAATTTGTCAAAATCTGTGCAGTAGTTTTGATGTAATGCTGCTAACAGTCAGACAGACAAACAATTTATTTTACAATAGTCCATTGCAATAGTCCAGTCTATTTCTAGATTGGACTATTGCAATGTTTTATTTTCTGGTTTACTACAGTCCAATTGGTTCAAAATGCTGCTGCCAAACTTTTGACAGGAAGTAGAAAGTTTGACCACATAACACCCATTTTGGCATCTCTTCACTGGCTTCCTGTCTCTGTGAGATCAGATTTTAAGGTTCTGCTATTAACCTATAAAATTATTCACAGACTAGCACCTCCCTACTTAGCTGACCTATTTCAGCCCAGTCTAA
The DNA here is from genome assembly GCF_902500255.1 of Thalassophryne amazonica. Classification (NCBI taxonomy): domain Eukaryota; kingdom Metazoa; phylum Chordata; class Actinopteri; order Batrachoidiformes; family Batrachoididae; genus Thalassophryne; species Thalassophryne amazonica. The sequence continues at coordinate 29,497,900 of NC_047117.1, forward strand.
ATTTTTTTTTGTGCTCCCCTGACGAATGAGTCAAATTTTCATGACGGGGTTTTTTTTAAACTCACTGTTACTAATCCCAGTCCTACCCCCAACCCTAACCTTAACCATAAACTCATTTTACTCCTTCCCACCACCCTAACCATAACCACCCTGACCCCCCTCCCCCCCCCGCTTCACTTTTAATTTTGTGCAGCCATCACGGAATGAATTAGAATGAATTCATGCTGCCGTGATGAAAATGAGGTGCTTTTCGTCAAAATATCACAAACCAATAGATTAATGTACGTATATTTCGTGCTGCTGAATCATGACTTGCCGTGAGACTAGGTTGCCTGTTTACACCCTACGTACCGACACGGACTCTGCGTTCTCAGGGCGCAGGACTACTTTGTGTCCCCAGGGTGAATAAGAAGTCTGCGGGTCACAGAGCTTTCTTTTATCGTGCACCTGTTTTGTTGAATGATCTCCCTGTGTCAATAAAACAGTCAGATTCTGTAGAGACAAGTCCAGACTTAAAATGCACTTATTTTCCCATTCCCATGGCGAGCATACTGGTATAGTATGGTACTATGTTCTCTACCCTTTTAAATTCATTTTATTAGTAAACAGAGCGGGCCGCGACCTCAGTTTTATCTAAAGTCTGGGTGTTTTAGTGCAGCTTAGGGCTAGTGGCCGGCGATCATCTTAGTATTTCTTCTGTTTTTCTTGCTGCTTAATGCTGACAAATTATACCTTATTTGTAGTCTTTCTACTGCCTGTTTTTGTTTTTTTTTTCTCTCTCTGTTTGAGGTGCAGCTCCATCCAGAAATGGGAGTTGGTATCTTCTTCTGCAGGCCTTCCCTGGACACCAGCATGGACTCCCAAAATTTCCTGTATATTTGAATTGTCAGTTGTGTCGGTACCATGGCCCAAGCAGAGGGTCACCCCTTTGAGTCTGGTCTGCTTGAGGTTTCTTCCTCAAATCATCAGAGAGAGCTTTTCCAAACCACTGTCGCCTGTGTGCTTGCTGTAGGGGTTGGTAAGGTTCCACCTTACTTGTGTGAAGCGCCTTGAGGCAACTTTATTTTGATTTGGTGCTATATAAAGGAAATAAACTGAACTGAAATGAATACTTTACTCCCAATAATTTTTCAAAGACGTAAAACAGGTTTACCAAATGAGAAGCAAGGATCTTTTGAAGGTCAATGTCAAGTACAGTGCTGAATGGCCTTCACCGATTTTTGAAGGTCACAGAGCCAAAAGTTCTTCCCTTGGACGATGAATGCTGACATCTCTATTCATTTCCAGGGATTTCATCTGCAGCAAGGATGAATCCCTTGAAGATCTAGGTCAAGTTCCTCCTCCACCACTGTGGGCTTCTTTCCCACACTTTCCAGACCAGTAAAATCATGACTAACACAAATTGTTCCTGGTCTCACTCCAGTAAGAACTTGGAAACTCATTTCCACAGTGATTACTATAATGCAGTTTGAAGTAGCCTTATTACGTTCTTATTATTATGACACAACTGCATGAAAATATTGCCCTCTCACATATTAGGTATGAGACCATTTCGGCGACAAGGAGCACAAGGTATACAAGCCAGTGTCACATTTACTGTAAATATATTTCATTTTAATGAAATTTTTCACATTATGAATGGGAACATTGCTGCACCATTGCATTGCCATCGTGATTTCTCTGTTTTTGTCTGCAGACATTAGTGTAAAGACGTCATCCTCTAATTTTTTTATTCGGAGTGTCTATACTTCCGTGGTATAACCCACAAACTCACAGGTTAAAGCAGATAACGCATAAGCTGGAGAGGAAATGGTGTCTCACTAATTTAGAAGATCTTCATTTAGCCTGGAAAAAGAGTCTGTTGCTCTATAAAAAAGCCCTCCGTAAAGCTAGGACATCTTACTACTCATCACTAATTGAAGAAAATAAGAACAACCCCAGGTTTCTTTTCAGCACTGTAGCCAGGCTGACAAAGAGTCAGAGCTCTATTGAGCCGAGTATTTCATGACTTTCTTTGCTAATAAAATGTTAACTATTAGAGAAAAAATTACTCATAACCATCCCAAAGACGTATCGTTATCTTTGGCTGCTTTCAGTGATGCCGGTATTTGGTTAGACTCTTTCTCTCAGATTGTTCTGTCTGAGTTATTTTCATTAGTTACTTCATCCAAACCATCAACATGTCTATTAGACCCCATTCCTACCAGGCTGCTCAAGGAAGCCCTACCATTATTTAATGCTTCGATCTTAAATATGATCAGTCTATCTTTATTAGTTGGCTATGTACCACAGGCTTTTAAGGTGGCAGTAATTAAACCCTTACTTAAAAAGCCATCGCTTGACCCAGCTATCTTAGCTAATTATAGGCCAATCTCCAACCTTCCTTTTCTCTCAAAAATTCTTGAAAGGGTAGTTGTAAAATAGCTAACTGATCATCTGCAGAGGAATGGTCTATTTGAAGAGTTTCAGTCAGGTTTTAGAATTCATCATAGCACAGAAACAGCATTAGTGAAGGTTACAAATGATCTTCTTATGGCCTCAGACAGTGGACTCATCTCTGTGCTTGTTCTGTTAGACGTCAGTGCTGCTTTTGATACTGTTGACTATAAAATTTTATTACAGAGATTAGAGCATGCCATAGGTATTAAAGGCACTACGCTGCAGTGGTTTGAATCATATTTATCTAATAGATTACAATTTGTTCATGTAAATGGGGAATCTTCTTCACAGACTAACGGTTAATTATGGAGTTCCACAAGGTTCTGTGCTAGGACCAATTTTATTCACTTTATACATGCTTCCCTTAGGCAGTATTATTAGACGGCATTGCTTAAATTTTCATTGTTACGCAGATGATACCCAGCTTTATCTATCCATGAAGCCAGAGGACACACACCAATTAGCTAAACTGCAGGATTGTCTTACAGACATAAGGACATGGATGACCTCTAATTTCCTGCTTTTAAACTCAGATAAAACTGAAGTTATTGTACTTGGCCCCACAAATCTTAGAAACATGGTGTCTAACCAGATCCTTACTCTGGATGGCATTACCCTGACCTCTAGTAATACTGTGAGAAATCTTGGAGTCATTTTTGATTAGGATATGTCATTCAAAGCGCATATTAAACAAATATGTAAGACTGCTTTTTTGCATTTACGCAATATCTCTAAAATTAGAAAGGTCTTGTCTCAGAGTGATGCTGAAAAACTAATTCATGCATTTATTTCCTCTAGGCTGGACTATTGTAATTCATTATTATCAGGTTGTCCTAAAAGTTCCCTGAAAAGCCTTCAGTTAATTCAAAATGCTGCAGCTAGAGTACTGACGGGGACTAGAAGGAGAGAGCATATCTCACCCATATTGGCCTCTCTTCATTGGCTTCCTGTTAATTCTAGAATAGAATTTAAAATTCTTCTTCTTACTTATAAGGTTTTGAATAATCAGGTCCCATCTTATCTTAGGGACCTCATAGTACCATATCACCCCAATAGAGCGCTTCGCTCTCAGACTGCAGGCTTACTTGTAGTTCCTAGGGTTTGTAAGAGTAGAATGGGAGGCAGAGCCTTCAGCTTTCAGGCTCCTCTCCTGTGGAACCAGCTCCCAATTCGGATCAGGGAGACAGACACCCTCTCTACTTTTAAGATTAGGCTTAAAACTTTCCTTTTTGCTAAAGCTTATAGTTAGGGCTGGATCAGGTGACCCTGAACCATCCCTTAGTTATGCTGCTATAGACTTAGACTGCTGGGGGGTTCCCATGATGCACTGAGTGTTTCTTTCTCTTTTTGCTCTGTATGCACCACTCTGCATTTAATCATTAGTGATTGATCTCTGCTCCCCTCCACAGCATGTCTTTTTCCTGGTTCTCTCCCTCAACCCCAACCAGTCCGAGCAGAAGACTGCCCCTCCCTGAGCCTGGTTCTGCTGGAGGTTTCTTCCTGTTAAAAGGGAGTTTTTCCTTCCCACTGTCGCCAAGTGCTTGCTCACAGGGGGTCGTTTTGACCGTTGGGGTTTTTACGTAATTATTGTATGGCCTTGCCTTACAATATAAAGCGCCTTGGGGCAACTGTTTGTTGTGATTTGGCGCTATATAAATAAAATTGATTGATTGATTGATTAAAACAGCTAACTGATCATCTGCAGAGGAATGGTCTATTTGAAGAGTTTCAGTCAGGTTTCAGAATTCATCATAGTACAGAAACAGCATTAGTGAAAGTTACAAATGATCTTCTTATGGCCTCAGACAGTGGACTCATCTCTGTGCGCGTCCTGTTAAACCTCAGTGCAGCTTTTGATACTGTTGACCATAAAATTTTATTACAGAGATTAGAGCATGCCATAGGTATTAAAGGCACTGTGCTGCAGTGGTTTGAATCATATTTATCTAATAGATTACAATTTGTTCATGTAAATGGGGAGTCTTCTTCACAGACTAAGGTTAATTATGGAGTTCCACAAGGTTCTGTGCTAGGACCAATTTTATTCACTTTATACATGCTTCCCTTAGGCAGTATTATTAGAAAAAATTGCTTAAATTTTCATTGTTATGCAGACGATACCCAGCATTATCTATCCATGAAGCCAGAGGACACACACCAATTAGTTAAACTGCAGGAATGTCTTTCAGACATAAAGACATGGATGACCTCTAATTTCCTGCTTTTAAACTCAGATAAAACTGAAGTTATTGTACTTGGCCCCACAAATCTTAGAAACATGGTGTCTAACCAGATCCTTACTCTGGATGGCATTACCCTGACCTCCAGTGATACTGTGAGAAATCTTGGAGTCATTTTTGATCAGGATATGTCCTTCAATGCGCATATTAAGCAAATATGTATGACTGCTTTTTTGCATTTGCGCAATATCTCTAAAATTAGAAAGGTCTTGTCTCAGAGTGATGCTGAAAAACTAATTCATGCATTTACTTCTTCTAGGCTGGACTATTGTAATTCATTATTATCAGGTTGTCCTAAAAGTTCCCTGAAAAGCCTTCAGTTAATTCAAAATGCTGCAGCTAGAGTACTGACAGGGACTAGAAGGAGAGAGCATATTTCACCCGTAATGGCTTCTCTTCATTGGCTCCCTGTTAATTCCAGAATAGAATTTAAAATTCTTCTTCTTACTTATAAGGTTTTGAATAATCAGGTCCCATCTTATCTTAGGGACCTCATAGTACCATATCACCCCAATAGAGCGCTTTGCTCTCAGACTGCAGGCTTACTTGTAGTTCCTAGGGTTTGTAAGAGTAGAATGGGAGGCAGAGCCTTCAGCTTTCAGGCTCCTCTCCTGTGGAACCAGCTCCCAATTCAGATCAGGGAGACAGACACCCTCTCTACTTTTAAGATTAAGCTTAAAACTTTCCTTTTTGCTAAAGCTTATAGTTAGGGCTGGATCAGGTGACCCTGAACCATCCCTTAGTTATGCTGCTATAGACTTAGACTGCTGGGATTTTCCCTATGATGCACTGAGTGTTTCTTTTTATTCACCTCTTTTTGCTCTGTATGCACCACTCTGCTTTTAATCATTAGTGATTGATCTCTGCTCTCTTCCACAGCATGTCTTTTTCCTGATTCTCTCCCCTCAGCCCCAACCAGTCCCAGCAGAAGACTGCCCCTCCCTGAGCCTGGTTCTGCTGGAGGTTTCTTCCTGTTAAAAGGGAGTTTTCCTTCCCACTGTCACCAAGTGCTTGCTCACAGGGGGTCGTTTGACCATTGGGGTTTTTCTGTAATTATTGTATGGCTTTTGCCTTGCAATATAAAGCACCTTGGGGAGACTGTTGTGATTTGGCGCTATATACGAGGTCTGTCCATAAAGTATTGTAACTATATGGATTTGATTCATATGTTTTCATGTCAGACATGCTTGAACCGTCGTGCGCATGCGTGAGTTTTTCCACGCCAGTCGGTGACGTCATTCACCTGTGAGCACGAGGAGTGGTCCCGCCCCGTCATTTGTGAAGCCCGTAAAAGTTTCACCGAAAGCCAGATAAATTTTTCAAATAGTTTCCAGGTGCCAGTCTCTAACAGCTTCTGAAAAAAAAGTCTGATGGAAAAAAACCCCAAATCATTCCGCCATTTCCAGACAATGAAAATCCGACGACGGGGCGGGACCACTCCTTCCACAAGGCATGCTCACAGGCGAATGACGTCACCGACAGGCGTGGAAAACTCACGCATGTGCGCAAGGGTTCAAGCTTGTCTGACGTGAAAACATATGAATCAAATCCATATAGTTTAAAAATAAAAAATAAAAAGGTACGATAATTTATGGACAGACCTCGTAAATAAAATTGATTTGATTTGATTTCCATCTGATTCTTTGCTAATACAAATGATAGAATGTTCAAAACAGAAATCTTTGCTAATGAATGTGTCAAATGTTATGTCATAATTTCTGATGTGATTGGCTCATTCCGTTTTCACATGACAACTCTGGATTTGTAGGTGGAGCAGAAAATAGCGGCCCGTGTTGGCCGGCTGCAGGCCGAACTGGAGAGGAAGAGCTCAGAACTGGAACGGGCCAAGCAGGAGAGCGAGCGGCTGAGCCAGGAGAAGCAAGATCTGGAAGACAAAGCCTCAGAGCTGTCTCGACAGGTGGATGTCTCTGTGGAAATGTTGGCTACTCTCAAACAGGACCTGGTGAACAAAGAGGCTGAACTCACACATAAACAACAGTAAGTTGTTTGGTTTGGTTGGTTAGGAAGTAGAGACCCTAAAAGAAAAGATGGCAAAAGTGTTTGAAACCCATATAGGTGCTCAAAGGGCAATTTGATCTTTTCATAACTTCAGCCATCAAGCCTCTGAGTGCTTGGTTTATGTATGACAACTATGTCATGTGACAGAATTTTTTTCCCCTGCAAATTGCTGAAAAGGAAAATATACAGCAATGCTAAAATACCCTCAGCCATATGAGCATTGTGAATGGCCATGTGAATAGTGCCTACCCAAATAATACAAATACACATTTATTTGTAAAAACCAACACACACGTTACAGTAACTTTGTGTTAGCTACCTCAAAAACCTGGAGAAAGAGGGACTCATCGACAGGCAGACATACTACAGACTGTACCCTGGGGACGCCACTCCGTGCATCTATGGACTGCCCAAAATCCACAAACAGGATGTGCCACTCAGGCCTATTGTATGTAGCACAGATTCCATCATGTATAATTTGGCCAAGTACCTCAAGTGGATTTTGGCTCCTCTAGTGGGTAACTCAGACCACCATGTGGAGAACACACAAGATTTGTGAACAAGATCAAGGACCTACAGCTGGAGGCAGATGAAACTATGGTGTCATTTGATGTGACATCGTTGTTCACCTGCATCCCCACTGCTGAGGCCATCTCAGCTGTGAGGCAGAGACTGCTGGAGGATGTGTCTCTACTTGAAAAGACCAAACTCACACCAGACCACATCTGCCAACTCTTGGAAATCTGCCTCAACACCACGTATTTCCTGTTTAGGGGGAATTACTACAGGCAGATTCATGGTTGTGCGATGGGGTCTCCGGTATCCCCCATTGTGGCCAATCTGTACATGGAGCGAGTGGAGAAGACAGCCTTGACATCTTTCACGGGCATCTCTCCCAGTCACTGGTTCAGATATGTTGATGACACATGGGTCAAAATCAAGCAACAGCAAGTTGAGGACTTTACAGAACACATCAACTCGGTGGACGCCAATATCAAGTTCACACGTGAGGATGCCAGAAACAACCATTTAGCCTTCCTGGACTGTGATGTTCTGATTGGAGAGAACAGGCAGCTCCAGACAGGGGTTTACAGAAAACCAACTCACACTGACCAATATCTGCTCTTCAGCTCAAACCACCCCCTTGAACACAAGCTCGGGGTGATCAGGACGCTTCAACACAGAGCCCTACAGGTGCCCACAACTGCAGAGGGAAGGGCTAAAGAACAACAACGTGTCTGGAAAGCCCTCACAGTATGTGGGTACCCACGATGGTCCCTGGACAAAGTGCAGAAGTCCCAGAGAACAAAGAGATCAGATAGACAGGAGATGGAGACAAGAAGAAGAGGAGTGTCTCTCCCTTATTTAGCAGGAGTAGGGGAAAAACTACAGAGGATCTTCAGACAGCACAAAATCCCAGTTTACTTTAAACCGGTTAACACCTTGAGACAGAAATTGGTTCACCCTAAGGACATGATCCCTAGTTACAAACAGAGCAATGTAGTGTATTCTATCAGATGTCAGGAAAACTGTAATGAACACTACATAGGTGAAACGAAGCAACCTTTACACAAAAGGCTATACCAGCACCGCAGAGAGGGCGCCAGTGGACCTCAGTCTGCGGGTCACCTCCACCTTAAAGACACTAAGCACACGTTTGAGGACAAGGAAGTTAAAATATTAGCCAGAGAGAAGAAATGGTTTGACAGAGGGGTCAAGGAGGCATTCTTTGTGAAACGTTTGAAACCCAGCCTTAACCGGGGAGAAGTCTGAGACACACTTTATCCCCTGTTTACAATGGGGTACTCAGGTCAAAGGAGTTTCAGTCTTTTGTTCATGGTAATGAGTCATTCACGTCATCAAGAGAGCCATCAGAAAGGCATCCATCCCATCATTAGAGGGACAGCTGTCCTGCCGTTAGGTGTGCTAACTACAGCACAATAGTTGCTAATTAGAGCTATTGTTTAGTCACTAGCCTATAGCAGTCTGCCTCTCAGTAGGAGGGGTCTGGTTAGGTTTAAAACTCCAGCTTTTGTTGGCTTCTGTTTTATTCTTCTCTACAAGAGTCAGACAGAAGTCAGACTTCCAGAGCAAGAATTTTAGCTGAGGAAGCTTCTGCGATTTGAAGCGAAACGTCCTCGCGTCAAGCAACCCAGTCCAGTCGAAGATTCAAGCTTCTCTCCTATAGTAACTTTGTGTGTTGATTTTTACATGTAATAAATCAACCAATCAGTGATGAGTGGAGGCTCATTTCCCATAATGCCTTTTGGCATCTGTGTGATAATGTTAAAACCTTTAGAATTAGTGCATTATTTTAAAATTAAAAGATATGTGTTATATTTTCACTTTGTAAAAATGACAGCTGACATTAATCTAATCATTAATCTGGATAAATTCAGTTTCTAAATCAAAACCATAAGTCAAACTTGCTTTGCTTCTCATGATTTCTGCTTCATGTCTGGAGCACTGTATGTTGAATGTAAATGACTTTTTTTGTAGCAGCTTGGCAGCCATGCTCCTTCTGCTGGTGTAGAGTTGAGCTCAGCTCCTCACAGCTGCCTGACTGCTGCAAAATGCGTAGCAGACAGGAACCAAAATGTATGATTTTAGGGTTTACAAATGTTTTTGACCGTTACTAAATATGCTAGCAAAAAACATTAGCTGACTAAGTCAGCGGAACTAAATTTAGCGGTAGCTAATTGGTCCGCTGATGGATTTTGAAGTTATCTTAAAAGCTAATCTGCTAGCAAAAAATTTAGCTTTGCTAATTAGCAGTTACTGGATTAGCGGAACTGTGCCCACCACTGCTGTCACCTCTGCCAGTCAAAACAAAAATGGAACAGATTGAAACAGAATAAGTCAAGGTTAGCCATCTCTGAACTTGTCCTAGGTCTGTGTCCAAATTTAAGTTTCAATTTATTTTCATTTATATAGCACCAAATCACAACAAAGTTGCCTCAAGGCGCTTCACACAAGTAAGGTCTAACCTTACCAACCCCCAGAGTAAGCACACAGGCGACAGTGGTAAGGAAAAACTCCCTCTGATGATTTGAGGAAAAAAAACTTCAAGCAGACCAGACGCAAAGGGGTGACCCTCTGCTTAGGCCATGCTACCCAAGAATGTTCCCTGTGAATTTGAAGACTCTGGGAGTAATAGGAACGGACTTATGCTGAGCACAGACAGGTGAACGGAGGCAAATCCTTCGCAGTACCTGATGGTCATATTTGATGGCCTCGGGTAATAAATGGGTAGGAACAGGACAGCTGTTGTACAGCCATAAATGAACTCAAAAACAGGACAGCTGTTGTACAGCCATAAATGAACTCAAACAGCATTTTTCTTGAGCATTACAATTGCATATATTAACATATCCATGGCTAAGTATTACATTTTGGTACCTGTGCTGTGAAGTTCCACTGATAGCGTCCACGTTCCTTGTTCATTTTTCAGTAAAGATGATATGACTGTACTTCTGTCTGTTAGCTAGTTCTGCTAATAGCAAGTAGGTGTCATGTCCGCGTTGACTAGCTTAACAGAGAAGCTTATTCATACTGATTGATTTTTCCTGACTATTTGATATGCTGCATCTCTGTAGCGGATCAGCGTCACACAAACTGACCTAACGTAAGACAGGTTCATGGCTAAAACTGATATACGAGGGCTGTCAATAAAGTTACGGTCCTTTTTATTTTTTTCAAAAACTATATGGATTTCATTCATATGTTTTTACGTCAGACATGCTTGAACCCTCGTGCGCATGCGTGAGTTTTTCCACGCCTGTCGGTGACGTCATTCGCCTGTGAGCACTCCTTGTGGGAGGAGTCGTCCAGCCCCTCGTCGGAATTCCTTTGTCTGAGAAGTTGCTGAGAGACTGGCGCTTTGTTTGATCAGAATTTTTTCTAAACCTGTGAGACACATCGAAGTGGACACGGTTCGAAAAATTAAGCTGGTTTTCAGTGAAAATTTTAACAGCTGATGAGAGATTTTGAGGTGATTCTGTCGCTTTAAGGACTTTTCACGGTGTGAGACGTCGCGCAGCGCTCTCAGGCAGCGTCATCAGCCTGTTCAAGCTGAAAACCTCCACATTTCAGGCTCTATTGATCCAGGACGTCGTGAGAGAACAGAGAAGTTTCAGAAGAAGTCGGTTTCAGCATTTTATCCGGATATTCCACTGTTAAAGGAGATTTTTTTAATGAAAGACGTGCGGACGGGTCCGCGCGTCGGGACGCAGCCGACGCGGTGCGGCGGCACAGGAAAAACACCTCCGTGTTGATAACCATTTGTAAAATCCAGGCGGCTTTTGATGGCTTTCAGTGGAGTGAGTATATGAGAAATTGTTTAACAGGCAGGACATGTTCCAACTTGTCCTTAAGGCTTTCAACAGAGGTGTTTTTCCTGTGGCGGAGCGTCGCGGCGGCTGCGTCCCGACGCGCGGACCCGTCCGCACGTCTTTCATTAAAAAAATCTCCTTTAACAGTGGAATATCCGGATAAAATGCTGAAACCGACTTCTTCTGAAACTTCTCTGTTCTCTCACGACGTCCTGGATCAATAGAGCCTGAAATGTGGATGTTTTCAGCTTGAACAGGCTGACGACGCCGCCTGAGAGCGCAGCGCGACGTCTCGCACCGTGAAAAGTCCTTAAAGCGACAGAATCACCTCAAAATCTCTCATCAGCCGTTAAAATTTTCACTGAAAACCAGCTTAATTTTTCGAACCGTGTCCACTTCGATGTGTCTCACAGGTTTAGAAAAAATTTTGATCAAACAAAGCGCCAGTCTCTCAGCAACTTCTCAGACAAAGGAATTCCGATGAGGGGCTGGACGACTCCTCCCACAAGGAGTGCTCACAGGCGAATGACGTCACCGACAGGCGTGGAAAAACTCACGCACGCGCACGAGGGTTCAAGCATGTCTGACGTAAAAACATATGAATGAAATCCATATAGTTTTTGAAAAAAATAAAAAGGACCGTAACTTTACTGACAGCCCTCGTATTTAAGTGAAATATCTGGACAGCAACATAGTTTTCCTCATTTTACCGCCACAGTGGAGTTGAAATCAGTCCAGATGTGCTTACAGTGTAGACGTCAGCTTAATTTTGCCTAATTACTTCTGGACCCTGAAAATTGAGGGACTGAAAACTAAAGTGTCTAAATTGTTAAATGGTTAAGTCAATATTTTTGTTAATTTACTTGAATTAAATCTAAAAATCTCCATTGTTTTTCTTCAACTCATTTTGGTGGTACACAGAGACAAAAACTGTGTCAATGCCCAATTAATTACGGACCTGAGTGCGGTCTAGCTGACCAGACTTTTGTGGCAATGGTTATAAAAGTAGGTTGCTGCAGTTGTTTCATTGCTATTTTAAGCATATGGTTGATTTTGTATTTCCTAACTCATTCATTCCTTCCCAAATTAATTTGTCAAAAAACCACGATGGGTATGGCACTCTGAGGTTTGATTGTTAACACTGTATTTTCATGAATTGGGTTTTTAAAAACTGGACTTGTCCTTCAAGGCGGCATGCGAGAGGGACGGCACACACCGAGCTCCCCTCCTCAGATCAAGTTTACAGTTGACATAGAAAATTCATGAAGACATAAAAAATTCATGAAATCTTTTCCACTTCTTCTTGCTCATGGATCTGTTTTCTTTAATTTTTATTGAAAAGGATGCAAGAGTTGTGTGCATGATTGCAGTGGAACACTATGTCACTTCTGGTAATAGAGGACCTAGCTGAGACATGTCTGCACATCATTTCGGAGAGGATAACTCAACTGTTCTAGACTAACATGATGCCAATAAACAATTTGTGATATGTGCCAAAATCTCTATCCAGGATGAACAGCCTGAAAATGACCACGCCCTTTTCCTTCCCGAGTGATACATCAAATACAGCTGTATTTTCTAAACTGTAGCAGCTATACATTTTCCAAGGTACTCAAAATGTTCAGAGTGACCAGTACATGTTTGGGAGGATCACAGAAAAGTATAAAGTTTCTATTTTGATATTTTAAGAGAAACTGCTGAGTGGACTATATCAGTGGGCGAAAATAGATGCGTTAAGATGACAAATCCATTGGTGCATTGCGTGATGCACGCAGGTAGTGCACTTATCTCTCAAATGGAATATCCCCGTTTCAGTGCTAGCCAGGCCTCATTCTCCTCATTCAGCTGAAGCTCTGTCAGAAAAGCCAAACCAACATGTGTTTCGCAAACCTTGTGCGGTGATGACCCCAAACAAACTGGAAAACTGGGGCAGCGAAGATATATGTTTAGTCCCTTATATAAAGCTGCCAAGCTGCCTCATGCGCTAATTAAAAGTCCTCCTTGAATATAAACTACAGAACGGTGATGTACCTGACTGTACTGGTGGCTCAGAATCTGGTGAACATGCCTTCCCACAATGTGGTGTAAAGCTTAAATATGACCCACTTGAATAACTGAACTAAAAACTAAAAGAAAAAAAGAAAAAAACCTGTGTCTCCTTTCACTTTGGCAGACTATTGGCAGGGCATGAAATGGTTTGGCATGAAACTAGTTTTACAGAGTTAATTTTAAGGTGAATATAATCCATCCTCTGCCCTTATACTGTGCTAAGTTAGTTTCCTTCAGGCGTTGTAATGATGCAGTGGTTAGCACAGAAAGAATGTCCAGAATTCATTTCAACCATGGGCCCTCCTGTGTGCAGTTTGTGTGTTTTCTGTGGGTCAGTTTCCTTTGAGGACTTTAGATTTTCTGACTTAGGAATTGAAAGAAACAAACCAGCACATTTCAACGTACATATAAAGTCAACCACACATGCTCCTAATTCCCATCATGCATGTGTTGATGTGAGTATTCAGGTCCAGCAAGTGGCAGTGTTCAGCAGATGGCAGACAGGTCTATGATTTGCTTTTTGGATTGTTCTAGTGAGTGCTGGACAATGCTGGGACAGAATCTCTGCATTTTTCTCAGTGAATACTGGCATTCATCATGGATGTGTTCTGGCATCTACACTGTTCAGTGGTTGTATGCTGAGTAAGTATTATGTGGTGTTATTAAGTGTGTTTGTACACATAAAAAGGTTTACTGATCTTGAAGCTGCTGGTGATGCTGTGATCTTTGCAGAATCCTCCTCACAAAACCTGAGAAGCTGAGTGAGTTTGTGACTGTGCTGGATTGATGTCCTGAATAACTTCCTGGCTCAGAAATAAGAAGTCTACTTTAAACCTTTCAAAGTATGAAATTTGTAGACAGATTTAAAATATCTTGGCAGGGAATTAGAAGTCTGTGGGCCCTTGTCCTTTGAGATCGAGAGATGCCTGGGAAGTGCTTATGGAGTCATGAGGTTGCTGGACAGAGGTGTTTGGGGATACTGATGGCTTTGCAAGAGGATGAAGGTCCAGGTCTTCAGAGTCCTGGTGCTTCCTGTCTTGTATGGCTGTATGATTGTGATACTCGGGTGCTTACCAGTGACCTAATGGCCCAGTCACACGGCACTTAATGAAGGGTAACGAAGCCCGAACGAAACAAGAAATCTGGACTTTCGTTGGCATCGTTTAACCTTCGCCAGAGTCGTTCCTGCAGCGGTCGCTTCATCAGGATGAGGCAGTGACAATGCCTTTGGTAGTATGCCTCTTCTGAGGTCCCCTAGGCACCACCGGAATGACCTTGTGTCAAATGAGCTGTTACTTAGGACGTCTAAGATGAGGAAATGTCAGCCACAACATTTTGGCCAAGGTGCGTGTTTCTTTTGGCATAGTCCATTGTGTTGGGAAAGGCCAACAGGATGCCCATGTTTCACCAAATTGTGGCAGATAAATGCTTACTGGTTGCCATCCAGGTCCCAAGGTGGTTCTGTTATGTGATGGATGCACCCTCACTCACTCTCAGCACTGACGTGACCTTAATTTGCAACAGTAGTTAGATGAGAGGAACGTAATGTTTGTATTCCATTATATAATAAGAATAAGAAGAACTTTATTAATCCCCTAGGAAACTGTTTTGCCAGAGTGCCGAAACAGTAAACATTGTTTTTTTTTTTAGTGAGAACAATGACTACAACATGTTTATGAAAAATGACTGAAGACACTTGACAAGATCTTGCCAGTATAGCACATAGCTCTGAGTAACTGAAAAACTCTGATTGTTATGTATTCATCCTGCAGAAGGGGGAGGAGTTATACAGTTTGATTGTCACAGGTAGGAAGGACCTCCTGTGGCGTTCTGTGGTGCACCTCAGTGGCTTCAGTCTTTTGCTGAAGGTGCTCTGACAGGACATCAGTGCGGCATGCAGGTAGGTGGGAGGTGTTGTCATGGATGGTGAGCAGTTTTCTCAACATCCTCCTTGCTGCGATCTCTGCCACAGACTCCAGTTCCACCTCCAGGACAGAGCCAGCTTTCCTGGTGAGCTTGGTGAGTTTGTTCATGTCAGCTGCATTCAGTCTGCTGCCTCAAGACATTAGACCGTAGAAGATGACACTGGAGACCACTGAGTGATAAAACATCTGTAACATATTTCTGCAAACACTGAAAGATCTGAGCCTCCAGAGGAAGTACAGTCGACTCTGACCTTTCTTATATACAGTATCTGTGTTTACAGTCCAGTCCAGTACTCAGGACACTCAGGTACTTGTAATAGTCCAGAATGTCCTCCTCAGTTCCATTAATGGTAACTGGGTTTGGACGGGTCTTTCATGAAGTCCACTACCAGCTCCTATAATAACAAACAGATCACTTTCTGTTTCTGTGTTATGTGATCTTTTTTTAGTTATTTGTTATGTAATAGTGTATGTAGTTATTGTAGTACTTATTAATATACTTGTCCTGGCTGTGGTCTCAGTGTTTTTAATGTGACACGTGCACTGAGCCGTCATTTCCAGCTGTCAGTGAGTCTCTGGCCAGCAATCAGCTGGTGAGGCTGACTTGCCGCCGTGCTGTGTGCGCTCAGATGTGGATGGCCAGTCCCCATCTGGGCATACATATCTGCATTTCATGCAAGTGTGCTCTCCCCCCTCGCATGTCACATGTGTTGGGGGGGCACAACACACACACGATACACACACATGCCACATGTGTTGGGGGGAGCCGACACACTGGCATGCCACATGTGTGTTGCTTTGCAACGGCACACTTGTGGGGGCACAAATTTCCCATCCAGCTCAAAAGTGGCCATCTGCTCACTATTTTTGTGCTGAAAGCGCAAATGGCACCACATTTGGGGAGGTGATGGTCTAGTGGTTAAGCGTTGGGCTTCAGACCAGAGGATCAGATCAAATCCCAGCCTGACCGGAAAATCACTAAGGGCCCTTGGGCAAGGTCCTTAATCCCCAAGTTGCTCCCGTTTGTAGTGGGCATCTTGCATGGCAGCACCCTGACATCAGGGGTGAATGTGAGGCATTTGACAGATGGAAAAGCCCTATATAAACGCAGTCCATTTACCATTTACATTTTCTAAGTGCCCAGCAAGCGGTGTTGGATGTTCGTGTATGTCACCTGGAATTTTGCTGTAACCTGCCGTGATAGAGATTGAAAGGGGCTCTCACAGGGCTTTTCAGCCACTGGTGTGTGCAAATAGTTGTAATGACAGGTGTACGAGGCGTTAGAGGCAGCTTTGATTTTTAACGAATGGCATGCAATTCCTCCTTTGGCGCTAGTTGGCTTCAATCGTGTTATGTGTGAAGGGGCCCTTATGTAGGGTGTGATGCTTAAGTGTGATTCTAAGTGTCTTGCCCTGAAGGACTGCGAGTTTTTTTGGTCTTTTTTTCAGATTTGCGAAAAAAAAGAAGCTTTTTGACATTGTCATTATGGGGTACTGTGAGTAGCAAATAATATAATAACAAAATGTGGAGAATAACAAAATGTGGAAAAAGTGAGGTGCTGTGAATACTTTCTGGATGCACTGTGTGCCTGCCAAATGGACATCACCTGACCTTTTGTAAGCCTTGAACAAAATGTTCTCGTCCAGGACAAAAACTTTTTGTCACCCTCCCTTCTAGCAGACGGCTCAGGTCCATCAGGACCAAAACCTCAAGACACAAAAACAGCTTCTTTCCATCTACAGCTAGACTTTGAATAATGCCAGAGACCCCCATTTACCCTGCCCCCCCCCCCCCAACTCCCACAAAGTACAGACTGATCATCTGTGCACTGAAAGGTACTGTACATCTGCATGGCTTTGCACAGCTCCATTCCACTATGTTATATTTATTTGACAGTGAACATAGTTTTGCCTATTTGCTTTTTTGTCTATTTGACTTCTTTACTTCTTACAGAAGTATTTTTTTTTTCCTTTTCTTTTTATTGTTGTTTATGCACCAATGACACCAGATCAAATTCCTTGTATGTGAGAACTTACTTGGCAATAAATTTGATTCTGATTTTGAAATACCTACTTTTGCTGCTACATGCACAAACATTTAAGACTGAATGAATAGCTTCTTTATATGTTGAGAAACATAAAAAAATAAAAATCTGTGACCACAAGATGAAATTTGGACACTGTTTTCATGCATTTGCATAATTTGCAACAAAAATAATCAGACTGTAAATGCTAAAATGTGCATGGACACGGTGGAACAGTCAGTGAAGATTGTGTGCATCATTAAGCAGCTCTTAAAATAGAACGAGTAGCAGCCCCTCAAGTCTGACTGTTAAGCAGTTTAATAGTGGTTGGAAATGAGAGGCACCATGATCAGCAGAAAGTGTAGCCTCAAGACAAGCTGGTGGGATTGGTTGTCTCTGTTATTTAAATTAGTTGCTTACAAATGCACTGCAATGAGAAAATTTGACTTTTTTTTTACAACAATCTTATTCCCACACTGTTGATGCAATTTGGGTGCAAATTACCCTCAAATTAAAGTCTGTGCAGCTTTTATTTCTTGCTTTCAACTCTAATATGCTGCAGATGACAATGAACAAAAATGTCAGTGTTCAAATATATAGAAAATATAATACGTGTAGAATACTGTGATTACTTCAGTAAGAGTAGTAGTAGTAGTAATAATGTTTTCTGTGATATTTTTCAGAGAGAAAATGTAACTCAAAGAGCTTTAACATGGTTTGGAAGGTGGAGTCTCATTTGCTTTAACAAACACCAAAATGGAACAGAAGGGGACAGATGAAGGAGCGGGACGCTGGTTTTCCTCCCATGTGCAGTCATTACTGGTGCTGGTACTCTGCCAGACTTCCACAGATTTATTATAATGTGGACTACTTCATTTCCTCTTGGGAATTCTGTGCAGTGCAGTTCCAATTTCACATTTTTTTGAAAAGAAAAGATGCCATATGCAGTATAATAGGTGAGCCATGAGCAATACCCAGTAGATTCTACTAGAATATCCAATTCTACCAAATCAGACTCTACTTTGAAATATATATATATTTCAATTAATTACATTTATATAGCGCCAAATCACAACAAAGCTGCCTCAAGGCGCTTCACACAAGTAAGGTCTAACCTTACCAGCCCCTAGAGCAAGCACACAGGTGACAGTGGTAAGGAGAAACTGCTAAACCCACTGCTTAGGCCATTCTAAAAGTTACAAGTTTTTAGCAAAGTTTAACAAAGTTTTATAAACTTTAAATATTAAACTTGACAAATCAACTTTATTTGTCAATCCTGCAATGCATAGACAGACATATTGTGAATTGAAATTCCGTTACTCTCACTCTCCCAAACAATATAGAGTTAAAAAAAATCCACAACAGTAGAATATAAAATGAATGTACAGTATAAATACGGTAGCCAGTAGAATGTGTTTGTGAGGCGTAAGAAGTCAATGACTGTGGGGGGGTGGGGGGTGGGGGGGGGGGGGGCTCAGGATCCAGAGTTTGTGTGTGAGGGGAGCAGCAAGGGAAATGGAAATACTTGAATACTTTGTTCTGCGTTTACAAAGTTCAGTGCAATGTTCAGTCTACTGTGGTTGCACACATCAGTTTTTTTTTTTTTTTTGTTGAAATAATGGTGGTGGTATTTATTTATTTTAAATTTTATATTTATTTCTTGTCATGTTTTGTGCCGTTCTTAATGCAAAATTATTTATTTTCAGCTGTTTTCAAAACATTAATAAATTATTAAAATTAGGGATGTCCCGATCCGATCACGTGAGCGGAAATCAGGCCCGATCACATGGTTTCAGACTTGATCGAAATCAGACGTTGCATCCCGATCAGGAATCCGATATAGATCTTATCCTCATTATTTTGATCAGCGCTATTTCAAGCTCATTATTGCAGATTAATGGGCCTTTCACGAGTTGGAAGCGTCAGAGGCGTCAAGAATTGGTCTAAAAAGCATTATTTTCAATTACATTACATTTGGCAGATGCTTTTATCCAAAGCAACCTACAATCGAGGACATAATCATAGCATATAACACTTGCAAATACAAAGTGCACAGGAAATATGCAGAACAATAGGTGCAAATGCCAAGTGGGGTTAGGTTTTTTTTTTTTATTTAAGTACATTAACACAGGGTTAAGTAGAGTAGACACACATACACACACCCACAAACCCAACACACAACATGCCTTAGAGTCTACCCCGGGTCTGGGCCAGCTCAGGCATCAGTGCAGTAAATAGTCACGAAAGAGGAGAGTCTTTACTTGCTTCTTGAAGGTTGAGAGAGGTGATTCTAGTCTTGTTGCTTCTGGAAGTTTGTTCCACCACTGAGAGACAGTGACAGAGAACAGTTTTGACTGGGATCGCTTAGAGCGAGCAGGGGGCATGGCTAGACGGTTTGTGTTGGAGGAGTGCAGATCTCTGGCAGGAACATACGGCCTTAGTATGTCCTTCAGATACGCTGGGGCCGTTCCTGAGGTGGTTTTGTAGGCAAGGGTTAGGGCCTTGTGCTTGATCCGGGCAGCCACCAGTAGCCAGTGCAACTCAATAAATAGAGGAGTAACAATGGCCCTTTTGGGTTGAGTGAACACCAAATGCGCCGCTGTATTCTCGACTATCTGCAGTGGTTTTATTGCACAAGCAGGTAGACCTGCCAGGAGGGAGTTGCAATAATCCAGACAGGAGGTAACCATGGCCTGAACCAGTAGTTGCGCTGCGTGTTGGGTCAGGTAGGGTCTGATTTTCTGTATGTCGTACAGCACAAATCGACAGGCCCGGGCGACTGAAGCAATATGGTTGAAGAATGCCAGATGGTCATCGATCATGACGCCAAGGTTTTTGGCGACTTTCAATGAGATGCGGTGCTTTTTAGAGGCGTCACGTCAAAAGCTGAGCTAAAGTGACGCTTCTGATGGGAGCGCGCATTGCCACTTATCGGCAGGCTGACGCGGTCAAAGTTCAACCCAATCCAACTTTCGATGGTCTGAGCTGTGATGAGCGACGCGTCAGGCCAAAACACGGAAGACTAGTGGCAGAAACCACTGATCTGTACAAAACAGATCGGTGCAGAAACCACTGATCTGCTCATTTATAGAGCAGTTTTCTGAAGAAAAATCCTTGGAAATGTTTTTTGTTGTTGTTTGTTACCTCAAAATTTCTGATTACTGTTTAAAAAAAGTTAAAACACTTGTAATTAAATTACAGTAGCTAAATGAATAAATGGTTCTTTAGAAACCTTTCATCTGTAAATTAAAACCACCTGTTATTTCAGATTAGATCATTTCTTGTTTAACATAAGGAACCTTGGACATTTATTTTTAGACAAAGAAACTTGTACATCTGGTAGATTAATACTTGATTGTTCAAGCTACCTCAAGGAGAAGTGCACTGTTTAAGTGATAAATAATAAAATAAGGTGATTAAAATGAAAAAATGATATATTTAGCATTTATTCATTGTTCATTCAGTTTTTTTAAAGTATCGGATCGGAACTCGGTATCGGCAGATACTCAAAATCAGATGACTTGGAATGGGATCGGGGCCAAAAAAAAGCTGATTGGGACAGCCCTAATTAAAATAATAACTCAATATTAAGAAATTATACTGGAAATAAAGAGAACCGCACTGACAAATTCTGCATTATTGTTCATTTCGGAGATAGTGGGGGGTGGCACCGCAAAGCATTTGGACTCTAAGAAAGAAAGAAAGCACAAATTGGACTCTAAGAAGTGTACCATGTGTGACATCCGTCAGACACAAACTTGGTGCGTATTTGAATCCTAGTGGAGCATAAATATGCTTTCAAAATGTGCACCGCCCACTGCTGATGAGTTCGCTGAAATCACTGGCTACAGCCGCGTCAGCAATGAAGCTTATGAAGTGGAGTGAGATGGAAGGCAGGCTGATGAGTCGCGTATGAAGAAATCCGATAAGACCAAATAAAAAAATACCTTCATGGGGCCCGATACCGATCACTGCGATCATCCCTAGTTGCATGTGTATCAAAGCACACAGTGGCTGACTGTGTTAGATGACACTGGTATTTGTTATATTTTGTCTGCTATCTGTATGTGCAGTGGAAAAAAAAAAACAATGAAAACCTCCGGCTGATACAGGTTTTTCAAATCATATTCAGCGCACACACAAGTGCAGCATGCGGCCTCAGCCCTGGGGCTTGATTTTGTTTCCTACAAGCAGTAATACTTTGCTGCGCACCACAAGAAAGCTGGAAGCTCTGAAGGACCACAGAGTATAACTGCTCGGCTCATTTTTCACCGAGCGGCATACATGAATGTAAAGTGGAGCTGTCAGCGTGGAGGCAGGCCGTACCTCATTAACGGCAGTGTGAGAGAGCAACGCGCCAAATGAAAAATACAAGTGAAGGTGGCAGCACATCAGTGTAACCAGCTGAGTTGCTGCAATGCGATATTAAGATATTTATCACAAAATGTGGAAGAGTGTAGAATTTTGTTTGTTCAAAGCCAAGCAGGAAATATTTTGGGTTGCATAAATGTGAATACTGTTCAACAAAACTGTACAGAGCTGTGCACATGTGCACATTTAAATACTTTGTATTTCATTTTCATGTTTGTTTTATCGTACAGTTGGTCAGGTGGTATCCAGTTAGAATTAGAGGGGAACTCAAAAGCGTCCATAACTCTGTCATATGAACCCAAAACCCCTAGTACAACCCTCCAATAAAGTGTCAGATTTTTGTTAAAATTCAGGTCCATTAGGTATTTTACAAGAAATGAATGAAAATTATAAAAAAAACATATTGTCTTGCAATATTGTTGAAAGTAATGAAATTGTCCTGGATCTGCCTCTGGGTCTGGATCCACAATTAAAGTTAATTGGCTCTTTACTGGCCTTTTGAGATGATTTATTATTATTATTATTAATTTTTTTAGCTTCAATGACTTTTATTCTGTTTTAAATTCTTATAGTTGTTTTTAATTTAAGTTATTCAAGTTTTGTTGAACTAGCAGAGGTCTTGGCCCAAGTGAAGAGTAGTTACCAAGGTGTAAGCATTTAAAAAGTTTTAATAATAATAATAATAATAATAATAATAATAATAATAAGCATACCATTGTAATCAACACACATTAATGCAGTGGTTTTAGGCTATAAATAAACTCCAGTAATCACAGTGATCTTATTCAGTCTTTTAAAACTGCTATATTGTCTATTATTATTGTTGCTGAATGTTGTTATATTTTATGCTAAAACAGTTTATAGTTTTACCTCGGTTCTTATTGTAACACTGTCCCTACAAAGTACAAAATCAAACTATTTCTCAGAGTAAATTTATTCAAAATCACTGTGAAAACAGGCTTGGATTCTGAAGGACTTCTCTCAAACACGAGATCCTTTCGTTCAGAACCCCGAACAAACGACTGAAACAGTTTTTATTATAAAACAAAATATGGGCGTGACAAAAGGCGGACCTTACTTCACAAATCCTTCCCTTATTTGTCCCCCTTGGGCATAGAGGGAGGTCCAGACCCCTACCCAAGACCTGTGCAATAACGGAACATATTGTAATTTATATTGTAACTTGAATCTCTTGGTTCTAAGTGGAAAAACCTGTTCAAACCAATTCCACATGCACTTTTAAGCAGATAAGACACTAAAAGTAAACCAAACAAAAGTATAATCATTTAAGTAAAGTAGTTACGTAATACCAAAGTGAATACCAAAGAAAACTTTGGTTTTCTGGGATTGTTGCACAACCCCTGGCAAAAATTATGGAATCACCGGCCTCGGAGGATGTTCATTCAGGAGAGTCAGAGCTGCGTGTCGTCAGAGTGAGCTGCAAAAAGTTTGTACCTGAGTTTTCAGAGGTGGTGTTTGTAGTTGCCATCTGCCACGCCGGTGTTTGCCAACCCGGACAGTGGGAATACCACCTCAACCGGCAACTTAGCCCCGCGACTGGACAGCAACAACGTCCGAGGCCCAACGTGGTGAATTCACTGAGGCCGCGCGCTGCGTCATTAGAGCCGCGCGTCACGAGTGCCGCTTCCCCGAGGCCTCGTGCAGCCACCGCGGATCCATCAGCGCGGAAACACCGAGGCCGCGCGGCACCAGCGCAGTGCAGATCCATCCCGGTGATAAACAACACAGGCTGTTAACATCGGCGATCGACAAGCTGCTCATAAACCGACCATGGGGCCTAAGAAGGTTCTGACAGCGGAGGAAGGTGACGATATTAAAAAATCTCTGGACTTTCTATCAGAGGAGATTTCTGTTGTGAAGCAGCAACAGAAATCAATCATGGATCTGGTGGAGGAGGTGAAGGCATTACGGCTCCAGAATGCCGAGAAAGACCGGCATCTGGTGCAGCTGGAAAATAGAGTGGCTGAATTGGAGCAGTACACCAGAATTAACGACGTCATCATCACAGGTCTTCACATCAAACCACGGTCCTACGCACGGGCGGTAACAGATGAGAGCGGAGGGGATCCCAGTGAACAGGAGGTCAGCTCTGTGGAAAAACAGGTTGCTGATTTCCTCCTATCTAAAGGTATAGAAATGGATTTAAATAACATTGAAGCGTGCCACCCTCTGCCCCGGAGAAATGACGGTGATAAACGAACCGTCATCATGAGATTCATCAACAGAAAACACAAAACAGCACTGTTAAAACAAGGAAGAAAACTGAAAGGGACAAACGTATTCATCAATGAACATCTCACCAAACGGAATGCCGACATCGCCAGGAAAGCACGCTTCTTAAAGAAACAGGGAAAAATCCACACACATGGACTTCAAACTGTAAAATATTCATCAAACTGAACAGATCACCAGAACAAGCAAAAGTCATGGCAATAAGGAACATCGAGGAGCTGGACAAATATGAACAATAGTGTTTATTAAAGCGAGGATCTGGACAAATATGACCAATAAGGTATGAGGACACAAACACATCACAACACCATGACACAGACCAGAGGAACCTATTCATCTACTACCTATTCATCTACATCTGGAGACAAGAAGGATATAACTCAAAGGATTGCTGATCATGGAAAAGTAGAACTGAGAACATTTAAATACACAGACCACAATGTACTGGACTTGGAGCACGATATAGACCCGGACAATAATTTCTTCTCAAATATCAATGACAGTTGTTGCTATTATACAGATGAACAGTTTAATCGGATCATTAGAACGGATAACAAATTATCAATAATCCATTTCAACAGCAGAAGTCTATATGCAAACTTTAACAACATTAAAGAATATTTAAGTCAGTTTAAAAAATATTTAACATAATTGCTATATCAGAAACATGGATCAATGAAGATAAAGGAATGGATTTTGAACTGGATGGATATGAATTTAATTGTGTAAACAGAAAAAATAAGAGTGGAGGAGGAGTGGCTGTGTATGTGGATAAGAACATGGATTATAAAATAGTAGACAATATGACAACTGTGATTGATAACTTATTAGAATGTATAACTATTGAAATATGTGAAGAAAAAAGCAAAAATGTATTAGTCAGCTGTATATATAGAGCACCAGGATCTAGTATTGAAACATTCACTGACTGTATGGGAAAAATGTTCTCAAAAACTAATCAAAAAACTGTGTTCATTTGTGGTGACTTAAATATTGATCTGCTCAATCCAAATAAGCATAAAATAACAGATTAATTTATCAGTATAATGTACAGTATGAGTTTATATCCAAAAATCACCAGGCCAAGCAGAATTACATCCCATAGTGCTACCTTAATTGATAATATATTCAGCAATGATATTGAGAATAACACTGTGAGTGGATTATTAATCAATGACATTAGTGATCATCTACCAGTTTTCATCGTTTATAATAGAAACCATCGGCGGAATCAGCCAGAGGAGAAAATAAATAAATAGCATTATCAAAAATGGTAATAAAAAACAGAGTTACCCTCAGTATTTCATTGATAATAATGTCAAGAAGGAAAATAAGGATGAGGTAGTCAACGGTTTTAATAATTTTTTTGTAAATATTGGACCAAGCTTGGCAGAAAAAATTCCCGATTCCCAATCTGAGGATTGGGATAATAATCTTATAGAAAGAAATCCCTGTTCAATGTTCCTCACAGCAGTGGATGGAAATGAAATTATAGACATTGTGAATAATTGTAAATATAAAACATCTACCGATTTAAATGAAATTGATATGGTGGTGGTTAAAACAGGTCATTGAATGGATTGTAGAACCATTAACATACATCTGTAACTTATCATTTCAAACCGGTAAATTTCCCAATCAAATGAAAATAGCTAAGGTTGTGCCGCTGTATAAGACTGGGGATAGACACCACTTCACAAATTATAGACCTGTTTCTTTGCTTCCACAATTTTCCAAATTATTAGAAAAGTTATTCAATAATAGATTAGACAAATTCATAAATAAACATAAATTACTTACTGATAGTCAATATGGATTCAGAGCACATAGTTCAACATCACTTGCATTAATAGAATCAGTTGAGGAGATTACAAACGCCATAGACCACAAATTACATTCAGTTGGAATATTTATAGACCTTAAAAAGGCTTTTGATACAATTAATCATGACATATTAATCAATAAACTTGAACAGTATGGGATTAGGGGGTTGGTGTTGCACTGGGTGAGAAGCTACTTAAGTAACAGAAAACAGTTTGTGAAGTTGGGGGAATATACATCATCATGCTTGGACAATGCTTGTGGCGTCCCACAGGGGTCAGTATTGGGTCCAAAACTGTTTCTAATTTATATAAATGATATTGTCAATGTTTCCAAAATATTAAAATTAGTATTATTTGCAGATGACACAAGCATTTTTTGTTCAGGGGGGAATTTGCAGGAGTTACTGAGGAGGATCAGTATAGAAATGGGAAAATTGAAAATATGGTTTGACAGAAACAAATTATCATTAAACTTAAGTAAAACAAAATACATGTTATTTGGCTATTGTAATACAGACATACAGGTTCAGTTACAAGTCGAGGGGGTAGATATTGAAAGGGTACATGAAAATAAGTTTCTGGGGGTGATAATAGATAAGATAAACTGGAAGACTCATATAAAACATATACAAAGTAAACTGTCAAGAAGCATTTCAGTTCTAAACAAAGCGAAACATATTCTGGACCACAACTCACTCCGCATTCTTTACTGCTCACTGGTTTTACCATATTTACAGTACTGTGCAGAGGTATGGGGTAATACTTATAAAGGTACAACACAATCACTATCAGTAATGCAGAAAAGAGCTATAAGAATTATTCATAATACTGGCTATAGAGATCATACAAATCCACTATTTTTACAATCCAAAATCTTAAAATTCACAGACTTGGTTCATTTTCAAACAGTACAAATCGTGTATAAAGCAATAAACAATTTACTTCCAGCAAATATTAAAAATATGTTTTTTAACAGATCAGGGGATTACAGTCTGAGGGGGAAATTTAATTTAAAGCATCAGTGGGCACGAACAACATTAAAAGGTTTCTGTATTTCTGTCTGTGGGGTGAGGATGTGGAACAGATTGGGAGTGGGGCTCAAGCAATGTCCAAGCATGAACCAGTTCAAACAGCGGTACAAAAATATGGTTTTTTCTGGGTATAGGGAGGAGGAAGGGTAATGAGGGTTAGGGTGTTTTTGTTTTTTGCTTTGGCTTGTAAATATATAGTATTTTGTATGTAAGTAGGTATGTGTAGGTGTATATTTATGTTTGTGTATATATATGTGTATATATGTATATGTGTATATATGTGTATGTATATGTGTATGTATGTTGATGTGTGTATGTATATATGTATGTGTATATATATGTATATATATATATGTATATATATATATATATATATATATATATATATATATATATTGATATCGGTTTAGGTGTGTAGGAATCTATGTGTATATGTGGCAAAGGGTATTACTGGTTGTGGGGAAGAAGGGGTAGGGATAAATAAGCTGATGCTTCACCCTGCCCCTTTTCGGACATGTTGGGTACACAGTAGGAACTTTTTTGTTGTTGTCTTTACTGATCTATCTTGTAATTGTTCGAAATAAACAGTTTTCATTCATTCATTTTCATTCATTCATTCATTCATTTTCATTCATTCATTCATTCATTCAAAACAAAATAAAAATAATATATAAACACACAGATATATCTAACACTATCAAACTTGTGCAGTTTTCCTAATAATGTTCAGATATTTATTATATGTTTCTTTTGTTTTATTTTAAATTATATTGCTTTATGTTCTGTATTATATTGACTTTGAATAATTAATGCCATAATTCCACACACTCTGATACAGTAGGTGGATGTATGAAGTTTTAATGCTAGTTTGTGATATGCCAATAAACACAAAGAAGCAGCAGCTTTATTTTTTATTAATTTCTACAGTAAGTGTTAAATTTATTTTCATACGGTGGCTGATGACGTGACCACGGTGAGCACCGTAAAGCAGTGATTCATGATGGATTTCATTATTAATGTGTGTTGAAAATGTCATTATGTAGAAGTTGCTAGCACAATGGTAATGGCTAACATTAGCATGACCGAATGGCTTCTTTGTAATCCTTTTATTACAAATATGTGTAATAATATTAATAATATGGCCTGTTATGTGGGCAGCACAGTGGCTTATTGGTTAGCACTGTTGCTTCACAGCAAGAAGGTCATGGGTTTGATTCCCACCTGTGGTCTTTCTGTGTGGAGTTTCCATGTTCTCCTCATGTTTGTGTGGGTTCTCTCTGGGTGGTCCGGCTTCCTCCCACATCCAAAGATATGCAGGTTAGGTGGATTGAAAACTTTAATTTGTCCGTAGGTGTGTGTGCCAGTGTGAATGTGTTTGTTTGTCTATATGTGGCCCTGTGACAGACTGGCGCCCTGTCCAGGGTGTACCCCGCGCCACGCCCTACGATTGCTGGTATGGCCTCCAGGCTCCCCTGACCCTTAATTGGAGTAAATGGTTGAAGATGAGTGAGTGAGTGCTTTTTATGTGGTTAATTGCCGTAATGGATCATCTAAGAAACCTGTGCTGTAGTTTTTCTGTTGAGTGAGGTGGCACCTTACGCACACAGAAGGCCTCAGTTAGTTGCATTGCTGCAAAACCATGTTTGCTGTGGACACACATAAAGAGGCGCAGAACCACACACAGTGAGGGAGGCCGGTGTTGTTGTCATTAATGACCACCAATTGCCGATGATACACATTGACAAAAGTCACAAAAACATGATGGCACAAGTGTTTTAATCCACAGACACCCAACAAACTGCCATAGTACTAATTCAGTTGGGCTAAACTTTGTAGTTCAGATGTTGGTAACTATTAATTTTTGTGTTTCATTACAACATCAGTAAAAGTTTGTCATACTGAAATACATTGGTATGCTAAAATAACCCAATCTGAAGGTTCAGAGAAACAGTTTTTCATTTAGATCATGTATGTCCTTTCCAATAGGGTTTTTTTTTTTTTTTTGAAAATGGGATTTTTCTTATTTGACACAAATGTCAAAGATGAGGAGAGCAGTCAGAAGCTTCTTTGCTGATGGTGTTTTAAAGCTACAGTATCTAGGCTTTTGTTATGTGCAGACGCGAGTTGAGGAGCGCGACCAGCGTCTGACTGAACCCAGCGCTAAAATAACCAGAAAGCGGTTCCAAAAACAAAACATTTATTTCCACATAAATGTGCGGTTTGTCTGGCGAGGTGAAGGACGGCGCGCTCTCCAGCGCCCAAATGGATCGAAGCCTGACGCTTCTGGACCCAGACTCACCGTCAAACACCCCCCAGGTGGACACGACACACTGACTCTGTGAAGGATGGAAAAGGTGAGGTAAGTCAACAGCTACAACAAATATCCTTCAAAGGCACACACTATCAGCAACACATTCAGGTCTGAATTTAAGCTTTATGTAAATGAGCAGCTTCTCACAACAGGTGGAGGATCATCATTCCGTACACCACGGCAGTGAGAAGTGAGCTGCACAATTCTCATCAATGTTCAAATATACTGCGTAACAAAATACCAAATTACTGTTAACACTTATTCAGACAATCATCACCTCTGATGTGTGCTGACAGCATGTGTCCCTCACCCGTCCTCCTTCACAGGCACGATGTGTCAAACCCAGGCGCGGTCCTCAGCGTCTCACAAACGAACGTCACAAGGTCGAGTTCCCGGCAATTCTGCTTGAACCACTCATGGCTTAAATGCAGAACGCCATCTCATTATCTGCTTCAGCTGAAAGTCTTTAAGTTTACACGTGAGCATCATCCACAGGTGCTGCGAGTCAGTAGGCCTGCACGTAAACATCCTCCACAGGTGCAGCTAATTATGCTGATGAGGGTGAAGGACTCTTCTGCCAGCACCTTCTCCACAGACAAAAAACCAGTTTGCATACCACCTGGAGAGCAAAGAAAAGAAAACACCAAAATGTCCAGTCAAACCCCCCAACACACAACAGTACCCCCCCATCAACAGGAAGCCTCCCGGCGACCGAACAGACCAGGCCCGAGAACAACACCTCCCTCCGGGGTCCTCGTCAGAAAGCAGACGGCGTAACGCTCCCAAGGTCCACCGCAGACAGCAGGACAGGGCACCGCGGCTGGAAGGCCGGCTGGCATCAACAAAAAAACCCAAAAAGTCCCATATACAACCCACATAGAAGAAAACACAAAACCCACCCAAACCCTCCCCAGGGGACCGTCCCATCCAACCCCGGGAAGAAAGAAAAACTCCCAAATGCAATAACCCAACACAGCCCCAACAACACAATACAAATAAATTCACAAAGAAAATAACAACAACCCCCCCCAGAACTATATGCAGAGCCCACCCCCCCCCCCCCCCCCCCCAGAAGACCTTACCGCCAGTTCCAGGAGAGAACAACCCAAACCGGAATCTTACAGAGGTCCCCAGGTTTACACGGAGGAACAGCGCCCCCCAGAGGACCGTACCATCAACCCCAGGAGGTACCCTCCCCACAACCCAGGAACCCCAGACCCAGCCACACTTGGTTAATCGGCCCCACAATCAATTCCCCCCCAGAGGACCGTCCCATCGACCCTGGAGGTGGAACCTGGAAGGAAACATAATAACACAAAAATCCAACCCCCGGCGGACTTCATTAAAACACCCCGGGGGCAAAATAAACAACTGTCAAACCCTGCTACCCCCCCAGCACCCCGAAGACCCCAGATCACTCCCAGAGCCTATCGCTAGCCCAATTTTGACGAATGGCACAAAACTACTAAGCTGGGGAAGGAAACAGGAAAAACTAACCCGGTCCCATCCCCGAAGCGCAGCGGAAAACCGGAAAGACGTCCGGTGCCCCAACCCGACCATACCACCAGCCTATCGGGAGGGGTGGAACTACCGAAATGGCGAACGGCAACAGATCGGCCCACCACTCTGACTGAGGTATGTTCCCGCTGTACCACACCCCCATAACACCAATGACGAACGGTCAAAGGCCCACCGGGGCTGGAGAGGAACCGGGCCCTAACCAAACCCAAAAAAACGCCCCTGACAACCCCCCCCTAGGTGCAGAGGTTTTCTGAGAAACGCTCAGTGTAACCAACCTGCACCACCCCACAACCCAAAAGACAAACGGTCTTAGAGCATGTGAGGTTGGGGTTAGGGAAACAGTGAAATAAAAACAACAAAACAAAATGACCCAATCCTCAAACAAAAATTACCTAAATTCAAATAATGATTACCTGAGTCCAGCCGAGCTCCGAACTGCCAGTCGTTCACTCCACCAGAAACCGCCTCTAAATCCCCAAACAATTTATAACCCCTTACATAAAAACAAAAACAGCCCAAGTAACTAAACAACCAAAGATCTGCCCCTTTTTTTTTTTTTTTTTTTGTGTCCATTATTATGCCTGTCTAAGAACCCTGGAGATACGTCATTCTCTTCTTGACATTTATGTGACCGGGGCAATATGGCGGCTTCAGCTCGTCCAAGCTGCATGGGCTCATCCGCAAGAGGAGCCAGTGGTCCCGTCGGAGGAGTCTCAGTGGGGCGAAGAAGAGGCAGCCCAGATCTGTGTCGGGGAAAGCCCCGAGATGAAAAAACCCGCTCTGATGTCCGTCCTCTCTCGCGTCCACGCTCCTTTATCCGATCATCTAGACGAATAACCAAAGATATTAGTTCATCTAATCTTTTGGTTCGTCACGGACAGCTAGCTCGTCTTTTAATGGATCGTTCAAACCATCTACAAGCACTCCTCTTAAAGCTGCGGCATCCCAACCGGACTGAGCAGAAAAAATTCAGAAATCCACGGAATAATCCGCCGCACTCTGCCTCCCCTTGGGTGACGGAGTTATCTGCACCGGTATCGATAGTGCCGCAGCTGGAGCAGCAGGAAGCAGAACGGCTTGCACTGCAAGCTCCGTAATGCGAGCATCTGTTTGTTTAATTTGATTTGCGAGAGGCCGTAATTGCTCCCATATCTTCTCCAAGTATTCTTGAACTTTTTCAGCAAAAGGAACCGCTTCTGCCGCTGGGTCCATTTTGGAATGGCCGGGAACTACTGTTATGTGCAGACGCGAGTTGAGGAGCGCGACCAGCGTCTGACTGAACCCAGCGCTAAAATAACCAGAAAGCGGTTCCAAAAACAAAACATTTATTTCCCTTCTGTGCAATAACTGTGTACAACATAAATGTGCGGTTTGTCTGGCGAGGTGAAGGACGGCGCGCTCTCCAGCGCCCAAATGGATCGAAGCCCGATGCTTCTGGACCCAGACTCACTGCCAAACACCCCCCCAGGTGGACACGACACACTGACTCTGTGAAGGATGGAAAAGGTTGAGGTAAGTCAACAGCTACAACAAATATCCTTCAAAGGCACACACTATCAGCAACACATTCAGGTCTGAATTTAAGCTTTATGTAAATGAGCAGCTTCTCACAACAGGTGGAGGATCATCATTTCGTATGCCACGGCAGTGAGAAGCGAGCTGCACAATTCTCATCAATGTTCAAATATACTGCGTAACAAAATACCAAATTACTGTTAACACTTATTCAGACAATCATCACCTCTGATGTGTGCTGACAGCATGTGTCCCTCACCCGTCCTCCTTCACAGGCACGATGTATCAAACCCAGGCGCGGTCCTCAGCGTCTCACAAATGAAACGTCACAAGGTCGAGTTCCCGGCAATTCTGCTTGAACCACTCATGGCTTAAATGCAGAACGGCATCTCATTATCTGCTTCAGCTGAAAGTCTTTAAGTTTACACGTGAGCATCATCCACAGGTGCTGCGAGTCAGTAGGCCTGCACGTAAACATCCTCCACAGGTGCAGCTAATTATGCTGATGAGGGTGAAGGACTCTTCTGCCAGCACCTTCTCCACAGACAAAAAACCAGTTTGCATACCACCTGGAGAGCAAAGAAAAGAAAACAACACCCAAAATGTCCAGCCAAACCGCTCAACACACAACAGCTTTAATAATATAAATGGTCAAACCCAGTTGCCTCTGAGACCAGAAAAGCTGATCCTGCTTCTGGACAAGGTTAATATAAGGCTTCTTTTTGAAGAGTAAATTTTTAAGTAGCATTTATTAATGTAATACCATATTGTAGCGCTTGACAGACGTTTTCCAAAGTAATCCCTTGCTCATGTGATTATATCAGCTATTGATGAATGAATGATGGTTCTTGATGCAGTGCTGTCTGAGAGATCAGAGATCACAGATCTTGTGCACTTCCCCTTTGCACACTGAAATTCCTCCAGATTCCTTGATTGTTTTTAATGATGTTATGCAGTGTAGATGGACAAATATGCAGTACACAGTATCTAGATTTTAGTGTCATCTAGTGGTGAGTTTACAGATTGCATTATGCTGTCATCGGTCATGATTTTGTTTCCGTTCACTTCTTTGGCGACCAGATTCATTCTCCCTTGACTTCTCTTTGTGAACACAATAAATTATCCTCCATTTCACAAAAATTAGTGTTCTTAAACTTGTTGTCTGCACTAGTAGACCAGTAGACTGTGTATCAGGCAGCAACCACTGATTCTTCTGTTTTTTTCTTCAGGTCTTCTGGACGTGCTGCTAAATGCAAAAAATGGAGCAACTATGTCCCTGTCCAGCTACTGTATCAAACATTATGGCCTCTGTGAGGGTCACGCTCCCATGTAGACATGAAGGGCTCATTTGAAATTTTTGAAAACACATAGATTTGAATGCTATATTCCATTTCTGGTAATGCTGCATTTACACATAATGGTGGCACATCACAAATGCCACGAAATATAAATTCTTGGCCGCTGATCAAGAACTGCTGCAACCTGTTACCACGTGTTACGATTAATGGCACTTGTTGCTGGAGAATTATCAAGAACCATTATGCATGGTCAAGAATAATGTATGTGTGCGCAACAACATGTAACAATGCGCTGTTACGCATTAACAACAAGTAACAGTGCATGTTAAGTTCTGTCACGTTGTGAATGAGGCGAATTGTCTCCACACACCCCCCATATTCATCCACCGTCAGTTGTTGAACAATCAGATTGCTCCAGTTTGCTCCTCAAAAGCCAGAAGACCTTTGTGCTACATGCTTAGTTGGGCTCTGTACCTGAAAGCCAGATGTGGGCTCCACGCGGCTCTCGTCTCGCTCGTTTCCCCAAACATCAGACACATGCAGCAGGTGGAACACACGCTGAGGAGCATTGGAACAAAACTTTTAGCCGACTTGGTGTCACTGTCCTCCTTCAGCATACTGCAGCAATGAAACTGAATGCGGTGCAGCAGTGTTTAATTGTGCGCACGTCAGAGAAGAATGCTGTCACGCTTAAGGATCACCACTAATCAAGATGGATCAACACACTGAGCTACGATCTCCACGACACGAGGCGAAATGAGGGTGGTGCGTGACATTCGTAGAAGATTCTTTTGACAGCCAAAAACATGCCCCACGAATATCACGCACCAACACGCACCATTAAGAAACCTATTCAGATGCGTTAAGTCACGTTAAGAATGTCAGGAATGTGCCAAGAATGACACAAATATGACATTCGTAACGTGTCTTGCCTATGTGTAAATGCAGCATAATAAATGCCCCTACATCCTGCCTCTTTTCACATCATATCCAATCAGCATGTTGATTTGGAAGTCTCAAGCCAGAAGCTCCTCCTGATCCACCCCACATGGCATTGGAGACACACATGGCAGGTGGCCTTGAACCGGAAACCTTCTGTTTTGGAAATCAGGTCCACTGACTGTTTGGCCACCACCCTGCCCTTGTGGCCCTTAACCAAGTGTTTCTGAAATTCAGTGTAGAAACTTCAGTGCATTCAAAAGTGTTAGACTTTGTGGAACAATGGTGAAATTTCACTGTAATTTCTGTTAAATATTAGTCTTGGAGGACACATTTGCTTTGTGTTAAAAAAAAAAACACCCACACACACACACACACACACACACACCACACACCACACACACACACACACACACACACAATCAAGCTTTTTTTCTCTCATATTGAAAACATAATGATGTATTTTGTTTCAGACCATATGATTGCTTTTCTCTCCATGTACTGAGAAATACATTTCATCGTTGCTTTGCTGTTATACCTCAGTGTGTTTTGTGAAGATGAAGAGAACACTGCCTGAGCCAGAACACGTTCTCTTTTTTTTTTCTCTCTTTCCTGTGATTGACCACAACGAAGGTCTGGATTAATGTTTGTTTTTTTCAGTGAAACCAGTCGTTGTTTTTCCCCTCCTTCAAGAGGCTTTGAAAGCGCCAGCCTACATTTCAGCCCGTCTTTCATCATCATATTTTTCACTCAGACTTTCATCCTCGCCATCTAGCGTCTCTGCATGTGCCGCACAGCTTCACCCTGCCTTCTTCCTTTTGTGTTATCGTGCCTGTAACTCATACAAATGCGCGTGCATGTGACATGAGAGCATGATGGCGGTGTCGCCAGCTGGATCCGATTTGTTGGATCCAGGTGTCAAAACAGAATGGCACACAAGTGACCTCAATTTGTGACAGAAAAAAAAAAAAACAATAAAAATAATTCTTGAATTCTGAAATGAAATTCACTCACAAACGTATAGTATATTTCAAGAGATTTTAAAAATCAGCTTTTATTAAAATGAGGAACGATTCATACAGCTTCAAACCCTGAATTTAAGAAGTTGTTTTCAAGTTTTTAATAATTTAAGAGTTGTTGTAGTTGAAATATCTGTCTTTTCCCCTGCACTTTAAATGTATATTTCCCTTGAATTTTGTTCACAGATTTGTTCAAATCTGTGGGAGTGAGCATTACAGTGCATCCGCCTGGCAGCCAGCCATCAACATACAGATTAAACAGCATGATTATTGCTTTGACAAGCAATAACACTTCCTCTGCAGTGTGCATCATTTTGTGCCTGGTAGATGATTTGCCTCAAAAAGAGAAAATGATCTCATCCCATTGACACACTGTGAACTCCAAGTCACCAACACGTGGGTCCTCCTTTTTTTGCACTAAACATGAGATTGGTGACATTCACTTTGCATCCATTGCAGAATCAAACCCCAGGCTAGCTGGACATTCACTGAAAAAAAATCGCAGCAGCATCCAGGTAAACACATTTGTCACCTTGAGGCTTTATTTTTGAGGTGTTGGACTGAGTCACGCTGTGTGCATGCTATAGGTGTGCGTTGAAATGAGGATGCAACCAGATCCTGTTTTTCTCGTCTGTCAAACCTCGTCTGCTTTCTGCTTCCACATGACTGCAGCTTACTGTCGGTTGTTTTAGCCTCTGCGGTATCCACACCCCAAGTCTTTGTGGTGCCCATTCCTCATCCTGGTTTTATCACCTTGTGTTTGTGCTCTTTCTTTGTGGTCTTGCTCTTTCTCCTGGCACATGTTGTTTGAGCTGGAGGCCTTGGTTTTATGTGCGAGCCGTCTTTCTGCCGTCCACTATCCATCTCATTCTGTCAATCTTACCTTTTCCATCATTCCCCAGCAGGATTTCCACAATGAGTTGCATTGTGTTGTGTGCTGCTGTGTTGCCTGGGAAACAGCCAAAAAAAAAAAAAAACTTTGTGTGGTGTGTGTTTTTTGTTACCTGCCTGTTTTCACCCCTGTTTGTTTGTTCATGGAACCCTCAATTTTTCATATATCATTGGGATATTTTTTTACAGAGACATTCATATCCTAATAAGCAAGAACTGATTCAGTTTTCAAGGTCCCAGGTCAAAGATCAAAGTCACGAAAAATACTGGAAAAATCCCTATCCTTTAACAAACAAATTTTCAAAAATTCATAACTCCGTCAAATAAGATAGAACATCTTTGATATTTGAGAGCCTTATGAAAGATGGCATCCTTTATCGACTGACAAACTTTGATCCAGCTATGATCCAAATTGCAGATTTTGTGGCCATTTAAATTAAAAACCCCATTTAATGTATATTTTACATTATCTTAACTAAACATGCCACAATCACTCTCCTTTTTGAAAGTGAAGTGCAGACTGGCACTCACTATCCCCTGACAAAGTTTGATCTGGATCTAATACTCTTTGTGAATTTTGTGGATGTTTGAATTTAATATTGAAAAGCCCATTTGGTGTACATTTTGCAATATATCTCAATCAAAAGTGTCTCAAACACTCTCATTTATCTGTTATGGATTTACCTACACTACCAAAATTGGATGGAGGTTCCAATTTTATGCC
Source organism: Thalassophryne amazonica (assembly GCF_902500255.1). Taxonomy (NCBI): domain Eukaryota; kingdom Metazoa; phylum Chordata; class Actinopteri; order Batrachoidiformes; family Batrachoididae; genus Thalassophryne; species Thalassophryne amazonica. Next base: position 29,534,622 of record NC_047117.1, read on the forward strand.
TGTTTATCTTCCAGTTATCAGACAGAAACCAAGTGCCAAAATGCAGTGACAAATTGTGCATAGCAAAGAAAACCAATGTTCTTTCAAAATTATCTAAAAAATAATTCAGAAACCGAAAATGTTAAAAAAAAAAAAAAACTGACAACACAACAAAAAAACTTAAATACATACTCCTGACATTTGATCACATCTCATTAAGGTTACAAAGGTTAAGCTTCTAATAGGACTTTGACCTTGAAAATTTTTCCAAGGTAAAAATTTGTGGAATTGGAAATTTGTGTTGGCGGAGGTTTGCGCTCTCGGATCAATGCTCTAGTTGTTTTTTTTTTTTTGTGTTTGTTTGTTTTTTTATGTGTGTTGCTCCAACATGATAACTTCATAGGTTTATGTACTGTATACCAGTTCATTCTAAAGCCTCATCTTTCCTTAATTTATGTGCATAACTGCGTAACTAATTTATGTGCCCACATACTATATGTGTCCTTTACGTTCACACAATTGCGAAAAATATATAAAACAATAAATTCATTTGATGGCACTGCAGGTCATCTTCAAATGTTCTGACATCAAACATGACGACAGTCAGAGAATTAAGTCAGGACTGTAGACAGGCTAGTCCAGTATCTGTGACCTCTTCTTCTGCAGCTATGTCTAATGTGTGCAGAATGTGGTTTAGCATTGTTTTGTTGAAAAGTCCTTAAATGCCCCTGAAAAATGTTATCTTGAAGGCAGCATATGCTGATCTAAAATCTCAGGGTACTACTCTTCTGCATTAGTGCTGCCATCACAGAACTGTAAATTACCTTTGCCACGAGCACTGACACAAACCCATACCATGGCAGACCCTGACTTTGGGGCTTGTTTCTGATAATAATCTTGACGGTCCTTTTTGTCTTTGGCTTCTTTTTTGAACAGTAAATTTCTAAGTGGCATTTGTTAATGTAACACCATATTGTAGTGCTTGACAAACGTTTTCCAAAATAATTTCCTTGTTCATGTTAAATAAAGGTTAAATTAAAAAAGTAAGTATATCAGCTATTGATTAATGAATGCTGGTTTTTGATGCCGTGCTGTCTGAGAGATCGGAGATCACAGGTGGTCATCTTGAGCTTGTGCACTTGCCCTTTGCACACTGAAATTCCTCCAGATTCCTTGAATTTGTTTAATAATGTTATGCAGTGTAGAGGCACGAATATGCAAATCCCTTCCAATCTTTCTTTGAGGAACATTCTAATAGTTTTATCATGCATTTATTGAGGGCAGCACTGTGGCTTAGTGTTTAGCATTGTGTAACAGCAAAAGGTTGTGTGATTGCTTCCCACCTGCGACATTTCTGTGTGGAGTCTGCATGTTCTCCCCATGTTTGCGTGGGTTACCTCTGGGTGCTCTGGCTCCCTCCCACATCCAAAGATGTGCGGCCTTGAATGTGTTTGTCTGTCTATATGTGGCACTGCAACAGATTGGCGTCCTGTCCAGTCTGTCAATGCTTCCTTCACTCCTCTCTCAGGAGGCATTGTATGTGAAACAGTTGAAACCCAGTCTTAACCGGGGAGGGGGTCTGAGACACGCTTTGTCCCCTGTTTACAATGGGGTACTCAGGTCAAAGCAGTTTCAGTTTTTTGTTCATGGTAATGAGTCATTCACGTCATCAGGAGAGTCTTCAGGGGAGCCATCAGGAGAGGCGTCAGTCCCATCATTAGGAGGGACAGCTGCCCTGTCATTAGGAGGGTGCTACTAGAGCACAATAGGTGCTAATGAGAGCAATTGTTTCATCACTAGCCTATAGCAGTCTGCCTTTCGGTAGGAGGGGTCTGTTTAGGTTTAAAACTCCAGCTTTTGGGACTTCTGTTATTCTTCTCTACAAGAGTCGAGACAGAAGTCAGACTACCAGAGCAAGAATTTTAGCTGAGGAAGCTTCTGAAATTTGAAGTGAAATGTCCTCGCATCAAGCAACCCAGTCCAGTCGAACATTCAAGCTTCTCTACTATAGTTTGGACAAACAAAAGTTGTGTTATGTGTGTTGCTGCCTCACTATGATTTTGGTACATTTCATTTAACATAATGAAAAGCTGAAATATTTATTCCCAGACTTGGGAAAAGTCATGTACTCGCTAATAAGGAAAAAAATTAAAAATAAAAATATTGGGGATCTCTAGGTTTTAACATGGCAACTCAAAAACAATAAATGATATCTGAGGACAAGCCTGTTCACATCTTGCGAATTTTGATGCAATTTTTTTCACTTAGATCCGATCCCGATATTTGAATTTGGATATCTGCCAGTACTGATACTATAGCTCTGTTTGCTTTAATACTATTACTATCATCATTATTGTTGATTTTAAATGAGCATATTTTGTATCCCCAGTTATACAGCTTCATAATGAAGGGGTTTGCCAGAATGTACATCTAAGATGCAAGCCTAGATTTGATGTTTTGGTGAAAGAATTAAGTACTTTTATTTCTTTATAATATATATTATATTTTACAGTTTGTACATACTATATAATATATATATATATATATATATATATATATTATATATATAAATATATATATATTATATATATATATATATATAGGGTGTCCCAAAAAAATATACATTTAAAACATTCGATTTGACCCTTAAATGCTACAGACTTAATCACTTATGTTTCTTTTTTACTTGCAGAGACCCTGAAGTTTATCTTGATGCCAAGCAAAAGTAGATTAACCATACTACAGTGAACAAAAATTATTGAGTTTTGGCACCAAGTGTCAAACAGGTGCAGCGACTTTATGCTAAACTGACAAAATGCAGGGCCAATATTGACAGTGGTATGAAAAACTTCAACCTTTCAGCTTTCTATCCAGCCATGAATTTATTTCCTCGACATATGCTTTGACCATTTCTTTGCTGATAAAATGTTGCATTTTTTGGGGGGGGACACCCATATATATATATATATATAATAATATATAATATATATATATATATAATATATATATATATATATTATATATAATCTATATATCATATAGGACGACCCTACCAATATATTCTTGGCTGTATATCAGCCAATATAAATCTTTCATCATATATCAGTATATTGCGTATATGATATATAT